>NC_091984.1:153094585-153239909 GCF_044704955.1 Pristiophorus japonicus | reverse complement strand
GGTGACAGTATTACTCTTCTGCATGAAGGTATTACTACTCGGGGTGACGCTATTATTCCTCTGGGTGGCGGTATTACTCCTCTGTTTTGATATTACTCCTCTGGGTGTCCGTAGTTCTCCTCCGGGTTGATATTACTCCTCTGGGTGTCGTGATTACTCTTCCGGGTGATCGTATTACACAACTGGGCGTCGGTATTGCTCCCCTGCGTCTCAGTCCTGCTCCGGTGGGTGTCGGTATTACTCCTCTGGGTGTGGGATTCACTCTTCTGCGTTTCGTTATTACTCCTCTGGATGACGGTATTACTCCTCTGGGTGTTGGTATTACTTATCTGCATGTCGGTATTACTCCTCTGGGTTTCGGTATTACTCCTCTGGGTGTCGATATTGCATCTCTGGGTGACGGTATTACTCCTCTGGGTTGTTATTACTCGCCTGGTTGTCGATATTACTCCACTGCGTGTCGGTATTACTCCTCTGGATGTCGGTATTCATCATCTGGGTGTCGGTATTACTCCATTGGGTGTCGGCATTACTCGTCTGGATGTAGGTATTCCTCCTCTAAATGTCGGTATTACTCCTTTGGCTGAGGGTATTAGACCTCTGGGTTTCGGTACTACATCTCTGGGTGTCGGTATTACTGCTCTGTGTGTCGGTATTATTCCTCTCGGTGTAGTATTGCTCCTCTGGATGTCGGTATTACTCCTCTAGATGTCATTATTACTCCTCTGGGTGACGGTATTACTCCTCTGGATGAAGGCATTACTACTCGTGGTGACGCTATTACTCCTCTGGGTAGCTGTATTATTCCTCTGGTTTGGTATTACTCGTCTGGGTATAGGTATTACTCATCTTGGTATCGGTATTACTCGTCTGGGTGTCGGTATTTCTCCTCTCGGTGTCGGTATCACTCCTCTGGGTCTCGATATTTCTCCTCTGGGTGAAGGTATTACTCCTCTTCGTGACCGTTTTGCTCCACTGCTGTACGATATTATTCCTCTGGATGACAGTATTACTTCTCTGGGTGACGGCATCACCCCTCTGGATTTCTGTATTACGCCTCTGGGTGTCGCTATTACTCCTCTGGGTGTCGCTATTACTCCTCTGGATATCGGTATTACTCCTCTCGGTGTCGTTATTGTTCCTCCGGCTGACGGTATTGCTCCTCTGGGTGTCATTATTGCTGCTCTAGGTGTAGGTATTACTCCTCTGGGTGGTGACATTACTCATCTGGGTTTCGGTATTACTTATCTGGTCGACAGTATTACTCCTCTGGTATTGGTATTGCTCCTCTGGTTGTCGGGATTACTCATCTCGGTGACGGCATTACTCCTCTGGGTATCGGTATTGCTCCTCCGGGTGACGACATTACTCCTCTGGGTGACGGTATCGCTCCTCTCAATGTCAGTCCTACTCCTCTAGATGTCGATTGTACTCCTCTGGCTGTCGGTATTACTCTCTGCGTGACAGTATTGTTCCTCTGGGTCTCGATATTACTCCACTGGTTGACAGTATTGCTCCTCTGGGTCACAGTATTACTCCTCACTGTTTCGGTAGTACTCCTCTGGGTGACAATATTACTCCTCTGGGTGTCGGGATTACACCGCCGGGTGAAGGAATTACTCAACTGGTTCTCGGTATTGCTTCTCTGGGTCTCTGCAGTGCTCCGCTGCGTGTCGGTATTACTCCTCAGGATGTCGGTATTACTCTTTTGGGATTCGGTATTACTCCTCTGGGTGACGGTATTACTCCTTTGGTGTTGGTATTACTCCTTTGCATGTCGGTATTACTCCTATGGGTGTCGGTATTACTCCACGTTGTGACGGTATTACTCCTCTGGATGTCGGTATTACTCCTCTCGGTGTCGGTATTACTCCTCTGGTGTAGGTATTACTTCTCTGGGTGTCGGTATTACTCCTCTTCGCGCCGGTTTTACTCCTCTGCTTTTCGGTATTAATCCTATGGGTGAAAGTATTACTCACCTGGATGTCGGTATTACTTCTCTGGATGTCGGTATTCGTCCTCTGGGTGACGGTATTACTCGTCTGGGTGTCGGTATTACTTCTCTGCATGTCAGTTATACTTCTCTGGATGTCGCTATTGCTCCTCTGGGTGACGGTATTACTTCTCTTCGCGACGGTTTTACTCCTCTGCTTTTCGGTATTAATCCTCTGGGTGAAAGTATTACTTCTCTGGGTGACGGTATTACTCCACTGGGTGACGGTATTACTCCTCTGGGTGATGGTATTACTCCTCTGGATATCGGTATTATTCCTCTGGGTGTTGGTATTACTCCTCTTGTTGACAGTATAACTCCCCTGGGTGACCGTATTACACCTCTGGATATCGGTATTACTCCTCTGAGTGACAGTATTACTCCTCTCGATTTAGGTACTTCTACTCGGGGTGATGCTATTACTCCTGTGGGTGGCGGTATTACTCCTCTGGTTTGGTCTTACTCGTCTGGGTGACGGTATGACTCCTCTGTGTGTCGATATTACTCATCTGGGTGTTGGTATTACTCCTCTGGGTTGGTATTACTCCTCTGGGTGACGGTATCGCTCCTCTCAATGTCAGTCCTACTCCTCTAGATGTCGATTGCACTCCTCTGGCTGTCGGTATTACTCTCTGCGTGACAGTATTGTTCCTCTGGGTCTCGATATTACTCCACTGGTTGACAGTATTGCTCCTCTGGGTCACAGTATTACTCCTCACTGTTTCGGTAGTACTCCTCTGGGTGACAATATTACTCCTCTGGGTGTCGGGATTACACCGCCGGGTGAAGGAATTACTCAACTGGTTCTCGGTATTGCTTCTCTGGGTCTCTGCATTGCTCCGCTGCGTGTCGGTATTACTCCTCAGGATGTCGGTATTACTCTTTTAGGATTCGGTATTACTCCTCTGGGTGACGGTATTACTCCTTTGGTGTTGGTATTACTCCTTTGCATGTCGGTATTACTCCGATGGGTGTCGGTATTACTCCACGTTGTGACGGTATTACTCCTCTGGATGTCGGTATTACTCCTCTCGGTGTCGGTATTACTCCTCTGGTGTCGGTATTACTTCTCTGGGTGTCGGTATTACTCCTCTTCGCGCCGGTTTTACTCCTCTGCTTTTCGTTATTAATCCTATGGGTGAAAGTATTACTCACCTGGATGTCGGTATTACTTCTCTGGATGTCGGTATTCGTCCTCTGGGTGACGGTATTACTCGTCTGGGTGTCGGTATTACTTCTCTGCATGTCAGTTATACTTCTCTTGGTGTCACTATTGCTCCTCTGGGTGACGGTATTACTCCTCTTCGCGACGGTTTTACTCCTCTGCTTTTCGGTATTAATCCTCTGGGTGAAAGTATTACTTCTCTGGGTGTCGGTATTACTCCTCTCGGTGCCGGTATTGCTCCTCTGATTGTCGGTGTTACACTTATGGGTGTCGATATTAGTCCTCTGGGTGTTTGTATTACGCCTCTGGGTGACGGTGTTACTCCTCTGGGTGTCGGTATTACTCCTCTGGTGTCATTCCTACTCCTCTGGGTGTCGGTATTACTGCGCTTGGTGAAAGTATTACTCATCTGTATGTCGGTATTACTTCTCTGGATGTCGGTATTCGTCCTCTGGGTGACAGTATTAGTCGTCTGGGTGTCGGTATTACTCCCCTGCATGTCAGTTATACTTCTCTGGATGTCGGTATTGCTCCTCTGGGTGACGGTATTACTCCTCTTCGCGACGGTTTCACTCCTCTGCTTTTCGGTATTAATCCACTGGGTGAAAGTATTACTCCACTGGATGTCGGCATTACTTCACTGAATGTCGGTATTACTCCTCTGGGTTACGGAATTAGTCTTCTGGGTGTCGGTATTACTCCTGTGGGTGTCGATATTGCATCTCTGGGTGAAGGTATTACTCATCTGGATTGTTATTACTGGCCTGGTTGTCGATATTACTCCACTGCGTGTCGGTATTACTCCTCTGGATGTCGGTATTCATCATCTGGGTGTCGGTATTACTCCACTGGGTGTCGGCATTACTCCTCTGGATGTCGGTTTTCCTCCTCTAAATGTCGGTATTACTCCTCTGGCTGAGGGTATTAGTACTCTGGGTTTCGGTACTACATCTCTGGGTGTCGGTATTACTCCACTGGGTGTCGGTATTTCTCCTCTCGGTATCGGTATCACTCCTCTGGGTCTCGGTATAGCTAATCTTGGTGACAGTATTACTCCTCTTCGCGACGGTTTCACTCCTCTGCTTTTCGGTATTATTCCTCTGGGTGAAAGTATTACTTCTCTGGGTGACGGTATTACTCCTCTGGATTTCGGAATTACTGCCCTCGGTGCCGGTATTGCTCCTCTGAGTGTCGGTATTACACTTAGGGGTGTCGATATTAGTCCGCTGCGTGTTTGTATTACTCCTCGGTGACCGTATTACTCCTCTGGGTGTCGGTATTACTCCTCTGGTGTCATTCTTACTCCTCTGGGTGTCGGTATTGCTCCGCTTGGTGAAAGTATTACTCGCCTGGGTGTCGGTATTACTCCCCTCCATGTCAGTTATACTTCTCTGGATGTCGGTATTGCTCCTCTGGGTGACGGTATTACTCCTCTGGATTTCGGAATTACTGCCCTGGTTGTCAGTATTACTCCTCTGGTTGTCGCTATTACTCATCTGGGTGTCGGTATTACTCCTCTCGGTGCCGGTATTGCTCCTCTGAGTGTCGGTATTGCACTTCTGGGTGTCGATATTAGTCCTCTGGGTGTTTGTATTACTCCTCTGGGTGACGGTATTACTCCTCTGGACGTCGGAATGACTCCCATGTATGAGAGTATTACTCCTCTGGGTGACGGTATTATTCCTCTGGATGTCGGCATTACTCATCTGGATGTCCGTATTACTCCTCTAGATGACGGTATTACTCCTCTGGATGACGGTATTACTTCTCTGGATGTCGGCATTACTCATCTGGATGTCCGTATTACTCCTCTGGATGACGGTATTACTCATCTGGATGTCGTTATTACTGATCTGGGTGTCTACATTACTACTATGGGTGTCGGTGTTACTCCTCTGGATGTCGGGATTACTCCTCTGCTATCGGTATTACTTCTCTGGATGTCGGTATTGTTCCCCTGGGTGACAGTACTTCTCCTCTCGGTGATGCTATTACCCATCTGGGTGATGGTATTACTCCTCTGAATGTCTGTATTATTCCTCTGCGTGTCGGTATTACTCCTCTCGGTAACGGTATAACTCCCCTGGGTGATCGTATTACTCCTCTGGATATCGGTAATAGTCCTCTACATGAGAGTATTGCTCCTCCGGGTGTCGGTATTACTCCTCTGGGTATCGGTAGTACTCTTCTGGGTGAAGGTATTACTCAACTTGTTGTCGGTATTGCTCCTCTGTGTCTCGGTATTGCTTCGCTGGGTGTCGGTATTACTCCTCTGGGTGACGGTATTACTCGTCTTGGTGTTGGTATTACTCCTCTACATTTCGGTATTATACCTCTGCGTGTCGGTATTACTCCACTTGGTGACTGTATTACTCCTCTAGATGTCGGTATTACTACTCTGGGTGTCGGTATTACTCCTGTGGTTGTCGTATTACTCCTCTGTGTGTCGGTATTATTCGTCTTGTTGAAAGTATTACTCTTCTGCATGTCGGCATTACTTCTCTGAATGTCGGTATTACTCCTCTGGGTGACGGTATTAGTCCTCTGGGTGTCGGTATTACTCCTCTGGGTGTCGATATTGCATCTCTGGGTGACGGTATTACTCCTCTGGGTTGTTATTACTCGCCTGGTTGTCGATATTACTCCACTGCGTGTCGGTATTACTCCTCTGGATGTTGGTATTCATCATCTGGGTGTCGGTATTACTCCATTGGGTGTCGGCATTACTCCTCTGGATGTCGGTATTCCTTCTATAAATGTCGGTATTACTCCTCTGGCTGAGGGTATCAGTCCTCTGGGTTTAGGTACTACATCTCTGGTTGTCGGTATTACTGCTCTGGCTGACGGTATTACTCCTCTGGATGTCAGTAGTATTCATCTGGATGTCGGTATTACTCCTCTGGGAGACGTTATTATTCATCTGTGTATCATTATTATTCCTCTGGATGTCGGTAGTACTCCACTGGGTGACGGTATTACTCAACTGGGTGACGGTATTAATCCTCTGGGTGATGGTATTAATCCTCTAGATGTCGGTCTTATTCCTCTGGGTGTCGCTATTACTCCTCTCGGTGACGGATTAACTCCCATGAGTGACCGTATTACTCCTCTGGATATAGGTATTACTCCTCTGGGTGACAGTATTACCCCTCTGCATGAAGGTATTACTACTCGGGGTGACGCTATTATTCCTCTGGGTAGCGGTTTTACTCCTCTGCTTTGATATTACTCCTCTGGGTGTCCGTAGTACTCCTCTGGGTTCATATTACTCCTCTGGGTGTCGTGATTACTCTTCCGGGTGACGTATTACATAACTGGGCGTCGGTATTGCTCCCCTGCATCTCAGTCCTGCTCCGGTGGGTGTCGGTATTACTCCTCTGGTTGTGGGATTGACTCTTCTGCGTTTCGTTATTACTCCTCTGGATGACGGTATTACTCCTCTGGGTGTTGGTATTACTTCTCTGCATGTCGGTATTACTCCTCTGGGTGACGGAATCATTCCTCTGGGTTTCGGTATTACTCCTCTGGGTGTCGATATTGCATCTCTGGGTGACGGTATTACTCCTCTGGGTTGTTATTACTCGCCTGGTTGTCGATATTACTCCACTGCGTTTCGGTATTACTCCTCTGGATGTCGGTATTCATCATCTGGGTGTCGGTATTACTCCATTGGGTGTCGGCATTACTCCTCTGGATGTAGGTATTCCTCCTCTAAATGTCGATATTACTCCTTTGGCTGAGGGTATTAGTCCTCTGGGTTTCGGTACTACATCTCTGGGTGTGGGTATTACTGCTCTGTGTGTCGGTATTATTCCTCTCGGTGTAGTATTGCTCCTCTGGATGTCGGTATTGCTCCTCTAGATGTCAGTATTGCAATTCTGCGTGTCGGAATGACGCCTCTGTATGTCGGTATTACTCCCCTGGGTGACGGTATTACTCCTCTGGGTGACGGTATTACTCCTGTGGGTGATGGTATTAATCCTCTGGATGTCGGTATTATTCCACTGGGTGTCGGTATTACTCCTCTCAGTGACGGCTTAACTCCCCTGGCTGACCGTATTACTTCTCTGGATATCGGTATTTCTCCTCTGGGTGACAGTATTGCTCCTCTGGATGAAGTTATTACTACTCGTGGTGAAGCTATTACTCCTCTGGGTAGCGGTATTATTCCTCTGGTTTGGTATTACTCGTCTGAGTATCGGTATTACTCCTCTTGGTGTCGGTATTACTCATCTGGGTGTCGGTATTTTTCAACTCGGTGTCGGTATCACTCCTCTGGGTCTCGATATTGCTCCTCTGGGTGAAGATATTACTCCTCTTCGTGACCGTTTTGCTCCACTGCTGTACGATATTATTCCTCTGGGTGACAGTATTACTTCTCTGAGTGACGGCATCACCCCTCTGGAATTCTGTATTACGCCTCTGGGTGTCGCTATTCCTCATCAGGGTGTAGCTATTACTCCTCAGGGTGACGGTATTACTCCTCTCGGTGTCGTTATTGTTCCTCCGGCTGACGGTATTGCTCCTCTGTGTGTCATTATTGCTGCTCTAGGTGTAGGTATTACTCCTCTGGGTGATGACATTATTCATCTTGGGTTCGGTATTACTCCTCTGGTCGACAGTATTACTCCTCTTGGTATTGGTATTGCTCCTCTGGTTGTCGGGATTACTCAACTCGGTGACGGCATTACTCCTCTGGATATCGGTATTACTCCTCTGGGTGACGACATTACTCATCTGGGTGACGATATCGCTCCTCTCAGTGTCGGCACTACTCCTCTAGATGTCGATAGTACGCCTCTGGCTGTCGGTATTACTCTCTGCGTGACAGTATTACTCCTCTGGGTCACAGTATTACTCCTCAGTGTTTCGGTAGTACTCATCTCGGTGACAATATTACTCCTCTGTGTGTCGGAATTACTCCTCTGGCTGTCGGTATTACTCTTCTGGGTTCCAAAATTACTCCTCTCGGTGACGGTATTACTCCTCTGGTTTTCAGTATTATTGCTCTGGCTGACAATATTACTCATCTGGGTGTCTGTATTAATCATGTGGTGTCTGTATTACTCCTCTGGGTGACAGTATTACACCTCTGTGTGATGTCATTACTCCTCTTCGTGACGGTTTTACTCCCCTGCGTTTCGCCATTACTCCTCTGGGTGACTGTATTACACCTCTGGAAATCCTTATTACTCCTCTGGGTATCGGTGTTGCTCCTCTGTGTGTCGGTATTGCCCCTCTGGGTGTAGGTATTACTCCTCTGGATGAAGGCATTACTGATTAGGTTTTCGGTTTTTCTCCTCTGGTTACAGTATTAGTCCTCTGGGTGTTGGTATTGCTCCTCTGGTTGTCGGAATTACTCATCTGGGTGACGGCATTACTCCTCTGGGTATCGGTATTACTTCTCTGGTTGACGGTATTACTCGTCTGGGTGGCGGTATTGCTCCTCTCGGTGTCAGTACTACTCTAGATGTCGATATTACTATACTGGCTGTCGGTATTCCTCTCTGGGTGGCAGTATTATTCCTCTGGGTCTCAGTATTACTTCTCAGTGTGTCGTAGTACTGCTCTGGGTGACAATATTACTCCTCTGGGTGACGGGATTACTTCTCTGGCTGTCGGTATTACTACTCTTGGTGACAATATTACTCCTCTGGGTGACGGTATTACTCCTCTGGTTATTAGTATTACTCGTCTGGCTGACAATTTTACTCATCTGGGTGTAGGTATTAATAATCTGGTGTCTGTATTACTCCTATGGGTGACAGTATTACTCCTCTGTGTGATGGTATTACTCCTCCGGTTGACAGTATTACTCCTCTTGTCACAGTATTAGTCCTCAGTGTGTCGGTAGTACTCATCTGGGTGGCATTATTGCTCCTCTGGGAGTCGGGATTACACCTCTGGCTGTCGGTATTACTTCTCTGGGTGACAATATTACTCTTCTGTGTGACGGCATTACTCCTCTGGTTATCAGTATTATTGCTCTGGCTGACAATATTTACTCATCTGGGTGTCTGTATTAATCATGTGGTGTCTGTATTATTCCTCTGGGTGACAGTACTACTCCTCTGTGTGATGGCATTACTCCTCTTCGTGACGGTTTTACTCCCCTGCGTTTCGTTATTACTCCTCTGGGTGATGGTATTACACCTCTGGAAATCGGTATTACTCATCTCTGTGTTAGTGTTGCGCCTATGGGTGTCGGTATTGCTCCTCTGGATGTAGGTATTACTCATCTGGATGACAACATTACTGATCTGGTTTTCGGTATTACTCCTCTGGTTACAGTATTAATCCTCTGGGTGTTGGTATTGCTCCTCTTTTTGTCGGTATTACTCATCTGGGTGACGGCATTACTCCTCTGGGTATCGGTATTACTTCTCTGGGTGACGGTATTACTCGTCTTGGTGGCGGTATTGTTCATCTCTGTGTCGGTACTACTCCTCTAGATGTCGATATTACTCTTCTGGCTGTCGGTATTAGTCTCTGGGTGACAGTATTATTCCTCTGGGTCTTAGTATTAATCCACTGGGTGACAGTATTATTCCTCTGGTTGACAGTATTACTACTCAGTATGTCGGTAGTACTGCTCTCGAAGACAATATTACTCCTCTGGGTGACGGGATTATTCCTCCGCCTCTCGGTGTTACTCCTCTGGCTGTCGGTATTACTCCTCTGGTTGTAGGTATTACTCCTATGGGTGCCAGTATATCTCCTGTTGGCGACAGTATTGCTCCTCTGGATGGTGGCATTACTTCTCTGGATGTCGGTATTACCCCTCTGGGTGACGATATCACTCCTCTGGGTTTCGGTATTGCTCCTCTGGGTGACGGTATTACTGCTATTCGTGGCGATTTTGCTCTCCTGATATTCGGTATTATTCCTCTGGATGACAATATTACTTCTCTGGATGACGGCATCAAACCTCTGGATTTCGGTATTACGCCTCTGAGTGTCGGTAGTACACCTCTGGGTGTCGCTATTACTTCTCTGGATGTCGGTATTACTCCTCTCGGTGTAGTTATTGCTCCTCCGAATGTTGGTATTGCTCCTCTGGATGTCGATATTAATACTCTGTGTGTCTGCATTACTCCTCTGGGTGTCGGTATTACTCCTCTGGGTGTCGGCTTTGCTCCTCTGGGTGACGGATCCACTCCTGTGGATGTCGGTATTACTCCTCTGGCTGTCGCTATTGCTCCTCTGGGTGTCAGTATTGCTCCTCCGGATGTAGGTATTACTCCTCTGGGCGATGGCATTACTCATCTGGGTTCTGGTATTACTCCTCTGGTCGACAGTATTACTCCTCTGGGTATCGGCATTACTTCTCTGGGTGACGGTATTACTCGTCTGGGTGACGGATTTACTCATGTGGATGCCGGTATTACTCCTCTGGCTGTCGGTAATGCTCCTCTGGGTGTCAGTATTGCTCCTCTGGATGTAGGTATTACTCCTCTGGGCGATGGCATTACTCATCTGGGTTTTGGTAATACTCCTCTGGTCGACAGCATTACTCCTCTGGGTATCGGCATTACTTCTCTGGGTGACGCTATTACTCGTCTGGGTGGCGGTATTGCTCCTCTCGGTGTCAGTACTACTCCTCTAGATGACGATATTAATCTTCTGGCTGTCGGTATTACTCTCTGGGTGACAGTATTATTCCTCTTGGTCTCAGTATTACTCCACTGGGTGACAGTATTACTCCTCTGGGTGACATTATTACTCCTCAGTGTGTCGGTAGTACTGCTCTGGGTGACAATATTACTCTTCTGGGTGACGGGATTACTCCTCTGGCTGTCGGTATTAATCCTCTCTGTCACAATATTACTCCTCTGGGTGACGGTATGACTCGTCTGGTTATCAGTATTACTCCTCTGGCTGACAATATTACTCATCTGGGTGTCGGTATTAACAATCTGGTGTCTGTATTACTCCTGTGGGTGACAGTATTACTCCTATGGGAGTTGGTATTACACCTCTGCATGTCGGTATTACTCCTCTGGGCATCGGTATTTCTCCTGTTGGCGACAGTATTGCTCCTCTGGATGGTGGTATTACTTCTCTGGATGTCGGTATTACACCTCTGGCTGACGATATCACTCCTCTGGGTGTCGGTATTGCTCCTCTGGGTGACTGTATTACTCCTCTTCGTGAAGGTTTTGCTTCCCTGCTATTCGGTATTATTCCTCTGGATGACAGTATTACTTCTCTGAATGACGGCATCAAACCTCTGGATTTCGGTATTACGCCTCTGAGTGTCGGTATTACACCTCTGGGTGTCGCTATTACTCCTCTGGATCTCGGTATTACTCCTCTTGGTGTAGTTACTGCTCCTCAGAATGTTGGTATTGCTCCTCTGGATGTCGATATTAATCCTCTGTGTGTCTGCATTACTCCTATGGGTGTCGGTATTAGTCCTCAGGGTGTCGGTCTTGCTCCTCTGGGCGACGGTCTTACTCGTGTGGATGTCGGTATTACTCCTCTGGCTGCCGGTATTGCTCCTCTGGGTGGCAGTATTACTCCTCTGGATGTAGGTATTACTCCTCTGGCCGATGGCATTACTCATCTGTGTTCCGGTATTATTCCTCTGGGACTCGGTATTACACCACCTGTTGACAGTATTACTCCTCTGGTCACAGTATTAGTCCTCAGTGTGTCGGCAGTACTCACCTGAGTAGCAATATTACTCCTCTGTGTGTCGAGATTACTCCTTTGGCTGTCGGTATTACTTCTCTTTGTGACAATATTACTCTTCTTGATGACGGTATTACTTCTCTGGTTATCAGTATTATTCCTCTGGCTGACAATATGACTCACCTGGGTGTCTGCATTAATCCTGTGGCGTCTGTATTAATCCTCTGGTTTACAGTATTACTCATCTGCGTGATGTTATTAATCCTCTTCCTGATGGTTTTACTCCTCTGCGTTTCGGTATTACTCCTCTGGGTGACGGTATTACTTCTCTGGATATCAGTATTACAATTCTGAGTATTGGTATTGCTGCTCTGGATGTTGATATTTCTCCTCTGGGTGTAGGTATTACTCCACTGTGTGATGACATTACTCAGCTGGGTTTTGGTATTGCTCCTCCGGTTGTCGGTATTACTCATCTGGGTGATGGCATTACTCCTCTGGGTATCGGTATTACTCCTATGGGTGTCGGTATTACTCCACGTTGTGACGGTATTACTCCTCTGGATGTCGATATTACTCCTCACGGTGACGGTATTACTCCTCTGGTGTCGGTATTACTCATCTGGGTGTCGGTATTACTCCTCTTCGCGCCGGTTTTACTCCTCTGCTTTTCGGTATTAATCCTATGGGTGAAAGTATTACTCACGTGGATTTCGGTATTACTTCGCTGGATGTCGGTATTCGTCCTCTGGGTGACGGTATTACTCGTCTGGGTGTCGGTATTACTCCTCTGCATGTCAATTATACTTCTCTGGATGTCGCTATTGCTCCTCTGGGTGACGGTATTACTCCTCTTCGCGACGGTTTTACTCCTCTGCTTTTCGGTATTAATCCTCTGGGTGAAAGTATTACTTCTCTGGGTGACGGTATTACTCCACTGGGTGACGGTATTACTCGTCTGGGTGATGGTATTACTCCTCTGGATATCGGTATTATTCCTCTGGGTGTTGGTATTACTCCTCTTGTTGACAGTATAACTCCCCTGGGTGACCGTATTACCCCTCTGGATATCGGTATTACTCCTCTGGGTGACAGTATTACTCCTCTCGATTTAGGTACTACTCCTCGGGGTGAAGCTATTACTCCTGTGGGTGGCGGTATTACTCCTCTGGTTTGGTATTACTCGTCTGGGTGTCGGTATGACTCCTCTGTGTGTCGATATTACTCATTTGGGTGTTGGTATTACTCCTCTGGGTTGGTATTACTCCTCTGGGTGTCGGGATTACACCGGCGGGTGACGGAATTACTCAACTGGGTGTCGGTATTGCTCCTCTGGGTTTCTGCATTGCTCCGCTGCATGTCGGTATTACTCATCAGGGTGTCGGTATTACTCGTTTGCGTTTCGGTATTACTCATCTGGGTGACGGTATTACTCCTTTGGTGTTGGTATTACTCCTCTGCATGTTGGTATTACTCCTATGGGTGTCGGTATTACTCCTCTGGATGTCTGTATTACTCCTCTGGGTGTCGGTATTACTCCTCTGTTGTCGGTATTGCTCCTCTGGATAGCGGTTGTAATCCTCTTGGTGACAATATTACTCAACTGGATGTCGGTATTACTACTGTATTACTACGGTAATACAGACAGCCAGTGGTGTAGTACCGAGAGCCAATGGAGTGATACCGAACCCCAGAGGAGTAACATATACATCAATAGGAGTAATACCGTTGCCCAGAGGAGTAATACCGTCACCCAGAGGAGTAATACTGTCACACATGGGAGTAATTCCGACGTCCTGAGGAGTAAAACCAACACTCAGATGAGTAATACCGAAATCCAGATGAGTAGTACCGTCACGCAGATGAGTAATACCGACACCAGAGGAGTAACACTGTCACGCAGAGGGGTAATACAAACACCCAGAGGATTAATATCGACACCCAGAAGTGTAATACCGACACTCAGAGCGGCAATACCGGCACCGAGAGGAGTAATACCGACACCCAGATGAGTAATAGCGACACCCAGAGGAGTAATACCGACACCCAGGGCAGTAATTCCGAAATCCAGCGGAGTAATACCGTCACCCAGAAAAGTAATACTCTCACCCAGAGGATTAATACCGAAAAGCAGAGGGGTAAAACCGTCGCGAAGAGGAGTAATACCGTCACCCAGAGGAGCAATACCGACATCCAGAGAAGTATAACTGACATGCAGAGTAGTAATACCGACACCCTGGCAAGTAATACCGTCACCCAGAGGACGAATACCGACATCCAGAGGAGTAATACCGACACCAGAGGAGTAATACCGACACCCAGAGGAGTAATACCCACATCCAGATGAGTAATACCGTCACAAAGTGGAGTAATACCGACACCTATAGTACTAATACCGACATGCAGAGGAGTAATACCGTCACCCAGAGGAGTAATACCGAACACCAGAGGAGTAATACCGAAACCCAACAGAGTAATACCGACATCCTGAGGAGTAATACCGACACGCAGCAGAGCAGTGCAGAGACCCAGAGGAGCAATACCGACACACTATTCAGTAATTCCGTCACCCGGCGGTGTAATCCCGACACCCAGAGGAGTAATACCGAACAGCAGAGGAGTGATATCGACATCCAGGCGAGTAATGCTGACATCCAGAGAAGTAAAACCGACATCCAGAGGAGTAATACCGACATCCAGGTGTGTAATATCGACACCCAGAGGAGTAATATCGACACCCAGAGGAGTAATACCGACAAGCAGCGGATCAATACCGACACCCAGAGGAGTAATGCTGATATCCAGAGTTGCAATGACGACAACCAGAGGAGTACTACTTTCACCCAGAGGTGTAATATTTTCAACCAGAGGAGTAATACCGTCACCCAGAGGAGTAACACCGAGAACAAGAGTAGTAATACCGACATCCAGTTGAGTAATATTGTCACCAAGAGGAGTAATGCCGCTATCCAGAGGAGCAATACCGACACCAGAGGAGTAATACCGACACCCAGAGGAGTAATACATAACACCAGAGGAGTAATACCGAAAACCAACAGAGTAATACTGACACCCTGAGGAGTAATACCGACACGCAGCGGAGCAGTGCAGAGACCCAGAGGAGCAATACCGACACACTATTCAGTAATTCCATCACCCGGCGGTGTAATCCCGACACCCAGAGGAGTAATACCATCATCCAGAGGAGTAATACCGTCACCCAGAGGAGTAATACCGTCACCCAGGGGAGTAATACTGACATCCACAACAGTAATTCCGATACACAGAGGAGCAATGCCGACATCCAGAGGAGTAATACCGACACCCGGAGGAGAATTATCAACACCCAGAGGAGTAAAACCGACATCCAGAGGAGTAATTTCGTCACACAGAGGAGTAATGCCGAACAGCAGAGGAGTGACATCGACATCCAGGCGAGTAATGCTGACATCCAGAGAAGTAAAACCGACATCCAGAGGAGTAATACCGACATCCAGGTGTGTAATACCGACACCCAGAGGAGTAATATCGACACCCAGAGGAGTAATACCGACAAGCAGCGGATAAATACCGACACCCCGACGAGTAATACCAACCCAGAGCAGTAATACTGATATCCAGAGCTGCAATGCCGACAACCAGAGGAGTAATACTTTCACCCAGAGGTGTAATATTTTCAACCAGAGGAGTAATACCGTCACCCAGAGGAGTAACACCGACAACCAGAGTAGTAATACCGACATCCAGTTGAGTAATATTGTCACCAAGTGGAGTAATACCGCTATCCAGAGGAGCAATACCGACACCAGAGGAGTAATACCGACACCCAGATGAGTAATACAGGCATCCAGCGGAGTAATACCGTCACAACGTGGAGTAATACCGACACCCATAGGAGTAATACCGACATGCAGAGGAGTAATACCAACACCAAAGGAGTAATACCGTCACCCAGATGAGTAATACCGAAACCCAAATGAGTAATACCGACACCCTGAGGAGTAATACTGACATGCAGCGGAGCAATGCAGAGACCCAGAGGAGCAATACCGACACCCAGTTGAGTAATTCCGTCACCCGCCGGTGTAATCCCGACACCCAGAGGAGTAATACCAACCCAGAGGAGTAATACCAACACCCAGATGAGTAATATCGACACACAGAGGAGTCATACCGACACACAGATGAGTAAGACCAAACCAGAGGAGTAATACCGCCACCCACAGGAGTAAAAGCTTCACCCCGAGAAGTAGTACCTAAATCGAGAGGAGCAATACTGTCACCCAGAGGAGTAATACCGATATCCAGAGCGGTAATACGGTCACCCAGGGGAGTTATACTGTCAACAAGAGGAGTAATACCACCATCCAGAGGAATAATACCGATATCCAGAGGAGTAATACCATCACCCAGAGGAGTAATACCGACACCCAGAGGAGTAAGCCCGACACCAGAGGAGTAATACCGACAACGAGAGGAGTAATACCGACATCCAGAGGAGTAATACCGTCACAACGTGGAGTAATACCGACACCCATAGGAGTAATACCGACATGCAAAGGAGTAATACCAACACCAAAGGAGTAATACCGTCACCCAGACGAGTAATACCGAATCCCAAAAGAGTAATACCGACAACCTGAGGAGTAATACCGACACGCAGCGGAGCAATGCAGTGACCCAGAGGAGCAATACCGAGACCCAGTTGAGTAATTCCATCACCCGGCGGTGTAATCCCGACACCCAGAGGAGTAATATTGTCACCCAGAGGAGTAGTACCGAAACACTGAGGAGTAATACTGTGACCCAGAGGAGTAATACTGTCAACCAGTGGAGTAATATCGAGACCCAGAGGAATAATACTGTCACGCAGAGAGTAATACCGACAGCCAGAGGAGTACAATCGACATCTAGAGGAGTAGTACTGACACTGAGAGGAGCGATACCGTCACACAGAGGAGTAATGTCGTCACCCAGAGGAGTAACACCGATACCCAGAGGAGTAAAGCCGTCACCGAGATGAGTAATCCCGACAACCAGAGGAGCAATACCAATACCAGAGGATTAATACTGTCGATCAGATAAGTAATACCGAAACCCAGATGAGTAATGTCATCACCCACAGAAGTAATACCTACACCTAGAGCAGCAATAATGACACCCAGAGGAGCAAAACCGTCAGCCGGAGGAACAATAACGACACCCAGAGGAGTAATACCGACACCCAGAGGACTAATACCGTCACCCAGAGGAGTAATACCGACATTCAAAGAAGTAATGCCGACATCCAGAAGAGTAATACTTTCACCACGACGAATAATACCGACACACAGAGGAGTAATACGACGACCAGAGGAGTAATACCGACACCCAGAGAAGTAATACCGACATCCAGAGGAGTAATACCGTCACCAAGTGGAGTAATACCGACACGCAGAGGAATACTACCTAAATGTAGAGGATTAATACCAACACCAAGGCGTGTAATACCTTCACCCAGAGGAGTACTACCGACACCCAGAGGAGTAATACCGACACCGGAGGGAATAATACTGTCACGTAGAGGACTATTACCGATATCCAGAGGAGTAATACGATCACCCATGGGAATTATACCGTTGCCGAGAGGAGTAATACCGACACGCAGAGGAATAATAGACATTCAGAGGAGTAATATCATCACCCAGATGGGTAATACCGTCACCGAGAGGAGAAGTACTGTCACCCAGGGGAGCAATACCGACATCCAGATCAGTAATACCGATATCCAGATGAGTAATACCGTCATCCAGAGGAGTAATACCGACATCCAGATGAGTAATGCCGGCATCCAGAGTAGTAATACCGTCAGCCAGAGGGGTAATACCGACAGCCAGTGGTGTAGTACCGAGAGCCAGTGGAGTGATACCAAACCCCAGAGGAGTACATATACATCAAGAGGAATAATACCGTCACCCAGAGGAGTAATACTGTCATACGTGGGAGTAATTCCGACGTCCAGAGGAGTAAAAGCAACACCCAAATGAGTAATACCGACATCCAGAGGAGTACTACCGTCACACAGAGGAGTAATACAAACACCCAGAGGACTAATATCGACACCCAGAAGTGTAATACCGACACTCAGAGGAGCAATACCGGCACCAAGAGGAGTAATACCGACACCCAGATGAGTAATAGCGACACCCAGAGGAGTAATACCGACAACCAGGGCAGTAATTCCGAAATCCAGAGAAGTAATACCGTCACCCAGAGAGTTAATACTTTCACCAAGAAGATTAATACCGAAAAGCAGAGGAGTAAAACCGTCGAGAAGAGGAGTAATACCGTCACCCAGAGATGCAATATCGACACCCAGAGGAGTAATACCGACACCCAGAGGACTAATGCCGTCACCCAGAGGAGTAATACCGACATGCAGAGAAGTAATAACAACACCCAGAGGAGTAATACTGTCATCCACAGGAGTAATAACGAAACCCAGAAGAGTCAATCCCACACCCAGAGGAGTAATACTGACACCCACCGGAGCAGGACTGAGACGCAGGGGAGCAATACCGACACCCAGTTGTTTAATACGATCACCGGGAAGAGTAATCATGACACCCAGAGGAGTAATATCAACCAAGAGGAGTACTACGGACACCCAGAGGAGTAATATCAAAACAGAGGAGTAATACCGCCACCCAGAGGAATAATAGCGTCACCCCGAGTAGTAATACCTTCATGCAGAGGAGTAATACTGTCACTCAGAGGAGTAATGCCGATATCCAGAGGAGTAATACGGTCACTCATGGGAGTTAATCCGTCACCGAGAGGAGTAATACCGACACCCAGAGGAATAAGACCGACATCTAGAGGATTAATACCATCACCCAGAGGATTAATACCGTCACCCAGTGGAGTAATACCGTCACCCAGTGGAATACTACCGACATCCAGAGGAATAATACCGATACACAGATGAATAATAGCGTCTCCCAGAGGAGTAATACCGAACCCCAGCGGAGTAATATCGACATCCAGATGAATACTACCGACATCCAGAGGAGTAATACCGTCAGCCAGAGCAGTAATACCGACAACCAGAGATGTAGTACCGAAATCCAGAGGACTAATAACCTCAGCCAGAGGAGTAGTACCGACATTTAGAGGAGGAATGTCGACATCCAGAGGAGTAATGCCGACACCCAATGGAGTAATACCGTCAGCCAGAGGAGTAATACCGTCACCCAGAGATGCAATATCGACACCCAGAGGAGTAATACCGACACCCAGAGGACTAATACCGTCACCCAGAGGAGTAATACCGACATGCAGATAAGTAATACCAACACCCAGAGGAGTAATACCGTCATCCAGAGGAGTAATAACGAAACCCAGAAGAGTCAATCCCACACCCAGAGGAGTAATACCGACACCCACCGGAGCAGGAGTGAGACGCAGGGGAGCAATGCCGACGCCCAGTTGTGAAATACGATCACCCGGAGGAGTAATATCAACCCAGAGGAGTATTACGGACACCCAGAGGAGTAATATAAAAACAGAGGAGTAATACCGCCACCCAGAGGAATAATAGCGTCACCCCGAGTAGTAATACCTTCATGCAGAAGAGTACTACTCTCTAAAAGAGGAGTAATACCGATATCCAGAGGAGTAATACGATCACCCAGGGGAGTTATACCGTTACCGAGAGGAGTAATACCGACACGCAGAGGAATAATACAGACATTCAGAGGAGTAATACCATCACCCAGATGGGTAATGCCGTCACCGAGAGGAGAAGTACCGTCAACCAGGGGAGCAATACCGACATCCAGAGAAGTAATACCGACACGCAGAGGAGTAATATCGACATCCAGAGGAGTAATACCGACACTCATAGTAGTAATATAGACACCCAGATCAGTAATACCGTCATCCAGATGAGTAATACCGTCACCCAGATGAGTAATTCCGACACCCAGAGGAGTAATGCCGTCACCCAGAGGAGTAATACCGAACAGCAGAGGAGTAAAATCGACATCCAGATGAGTAATGCCGACATCCAGAGAAGTAATACCATCAGCCAGCGGAGTAATACAGACAGCCAGTGGTGTAGTACCGAGAGCCAATGGAGTGATACCGAACCCCAGAGGAGTAACATATACATCAATAGGAGTAATACCGTTGCCCAGAGGAGTAATACCGTCACCCAGAGGAGTAATACTGTCACACATGGGAGTAATTCCGACGTCCTGAGGAGTAAAACCAACACTCAGATGAGTAATACCGAAATCCAGATGAGTAGTACCGTCACGCAGATGAGTAATACCGACACCAGAGGAGTAACACTGTCACGCAGAGGGGTAATACAAACACCCAGAGGATTAATATCGACACCCAGAAGTGTAATACCGACACTCAGAGCGGCAATACCGGCACCGAGAGGAGTAATACCGACACCCAGATGAGTAATAGCGACACCCAGAGGAGTAATACCGACACCCAGGGCAGTAATTCCGAAATCCAGCGGAGTAATACCGTCACCCAGAAAAGTAATACTCTCACCCAGAGGATTAATACCGAAAAGCAGAGGGGTAAAACCGTCGCGAAGAGGAGTAATACCGTCACCCAGAGGAGCAATACCGACATCCAGAGAAGTATAACTGACATGCAGAGTAGTAATACCGACACCCTGGCAAGTAATACCGTCACCCAGAGGACGAATACCGACATCCAGAGGAGTAATACCGACACCAGAGGAGTAATACCGACACCCAGAGGAGTAATACCCACATCCAGATGAGTAATACCGTCACAAAGTGGAGTAATACCGACACCTATAGTACTAATACCGACATGCAGAGGAGTAATACCGTCACCCAGAGGAGTAATACCGAACACCAGAGGAGTAATACCGAAACCCAACAGAGTAATACCGACATCCTGAGGAGTAATACCGACACGCAGCAGAGCAGTGCAGAGACCCAGAGGAGCAATACCGACACACTATTCAGTAATTCCGTCACCCGGCGGTGTAATCCCGACACCCAGAGGAGTAATACCGAACAGCAGAGGAGTGATATCGACATCCAGGCGAGTAATGCTGACATCCAGAGAAGTAAAACCGACATCCAGAGGAGTAATACCGACATCCAGATGTGTAATATCGACACCCAGAGGAGTAATATCGACACCCAGAGGAGTAATACCGACAAGCAGCGGATAAATACCGACACCCCGACGAGTAATACCAACCCAGAGGAGTAATACTGATATCCAGAGCTGCAATGCCGACAACCAGAGGAGTAATACTTTCACCCAGAGGTGTAGTATTTTCAACCAGAGGAGTAATACCGTCACCCAGAGGAGTAACACCGACAACCAGAGTAGTAATACCGACATCCAGTTGAGTCATATTGTCACCAAGAGGAGTAATACCGCTATCCAGAGGAGCAATACCGACACCAGAGTAGTAATAACGACACCCAGAGGAGTAATACCGAACACCAGAGGAGTAATACCGAAACCCAACAGAGTAATACCGACACCCTGAGGAGTAATACCGACACGCAGCGGAGCAGTGCAGAGACCCAGAGGAGCAATACCGACACACTATTCAGTAATTCCGTCACCCGGCGGTGTAATCCCGACACCCAGAGGAGTAATACCATCATCCAGAGGAGTAATACCGTCACCCAGAGGAGTAATACCGTCACCCAGGGGAGTAATACTGACATCCACAACAGTAATTCCGATACACAGAGGAGCAATGCCGACATCCAGAGGAGTAATACCGACACCCGGAGGAGAAATATCAACACCCAGAGGAGTAAAACCGACATCCAGAGGAGTAATTCCGTCACACAGAGGAGTAATACCGAACAGCAGAGGAGTGATATCGACATCCAGGCGAGTAATGCTGACATCCAGAGAAGTAAAACCGACATCCAGAGGAGTAATACCGACATCCAGGTGTGTAATACCGACACCAAGAGGAGTAATATCGACACCCAGAGGAGTAATACCGACAAGCAGCGGATAAATACCGACATCCCGACGAGTAATACCAACCCAGAGGAGTAATACTGATATCCAGAGCTGCAATGCCGACAACCAGAGGAGTAATACTTTCACCCAGAGGTGTAATATTTTCAACCAGAGGAGTAATACCGTCACCCAGAGGAGTAACACCGACAACCAGAGTAGTAATACCGACATCCAGTTGAGTAATATTGTCACCAAGTGGAGTAATACCGCTATCCAGAGGAGCAATACCGACACCAGAGGAGTAATACCGACACCCAGATGAGTAATACAGGCATCCAGCGGAATAATACCGTCACAACGTGGAGGAATACCGACACCCATAGGAGTAATACCGACATGCAGAGGAGTAATACCAACACCAAAGGAGTAATACCGTCACCCAGATGAGTAATACCGAAACCCAAATGAGTAATACCGACACCCTGAGGAGTAATACTGACATGCAGCGGAGCAATGCAGAGACCCAGAGGAGCAATACCGACACCCTTTTGAGTAATTCCGTCACCCGCCGGTGTAATCCCGACACCCAGAGGAGTAATACCAACCCAGAGGAGTAATACCAACACCCAGATGAGTAATATCGACACACAGAGGAGTCATACCGACACCCAGACGAGTAAGACCAAACCAGAGGAGTAATACCGCCACCCACAGGAGTAATAGCTTCACCCCGAGAAGTAGTACCTAAATCGAGAGGAGCAATACTGTCACCCAGAGGAGTAATACCGATATCCAGAGGGGTAATACGGTCACCCAGGGGAGTTATACTGTCAACAAGAGGAGTAATACCAACACCCAGAGGAATAATACCGATATCCAGAGGAGTAATACCATCACCCAGAGGAGTAATACCGACACCCAGAGGAGTAAGTCCGACACCAGAGGAGTAATACCGACAACGAGAGGAGTAATACCGACATCCAGAGGAGTAATACCGTCACAACGTGGAGTAATACCGACACCCATAGGAGTAATACCGACATGCAAAGGAGTAATACCAACACCAAAGGAGTAATACCGTCAGTCAGACGAGTAATACCGAATCTCAAAAGAGTAATACCGACAACCTGAGGAGTAATACCGACACGCAGCGGAGCAATGCAGTGACCCAGAGGAGCAATACCGAGACCCAGTTGAGTAATTCCATCACCCGGCGGTGTAATCCCGACACCCAGAGGAGTAATATTGTCACCCAGAGGAGTACTACCGAAACACTGAGGAGTAATACTGTGACCCAGAGGAGGAATACTGTCAACCAGTGGAGTAATATCGAGACCCAGAGGAATAATACTGTCACGCAGAGAGTAATACCGACAGCCAGAGGAGTACAATCGACATCTAGAGGAGTAGTACTGACACTGAGAGGAGCGATACCGTCACCCAGAGGAGTAATGTCGTCACCCAGAGGAGTAACACCGATACCCAGAGGAGTAAAGCCGTCACCGATAAGAGTAATCCCGACAACCAGAGGAGCAATACCAATACCAGAGGATTAATACTGTCGATCAGATAAGTAATACCGAAACCCAGATGAGTAATGTCATCACCCACAGAAGTAATACCTACACCTAGAGCAGCAATAATGACACCCAGAGGAGCAAAACCGTCAGCCGGAGGAACAATAATGACACCCAGAGGAGTAATACCGACACCCAGAGGACTAATACCGTCACCCAGAGGAGTAATACCGACATTCAAAGAAGTAATGCCGACATCCAGAAGAGTAATACTTTCACCACGACGAATAATACCGACACACAGAGGAGTAATACGACGACCAGAGGAGTAATACCGACACCCAGAGAAGTAATACCGACATCCAGAGGAGTAATACCGTCACCAAGTGGAGTAATACCGACACGCAGAGGAATACTACCTAAATGTAGAGGAGTAATACCAACACCAAGACGTGTAATACCTTCACCCAGAGGAGTACTACCGACACCCAGAGGAGTAATACCGACACCGGGAGGAATAATACTGTCACGTAGAGGACTATTACCGATATCCAGAGGAGTAATACGATCACCCATGGGAATTATACCATTGCCGAGAGGAGTAATACCGACACGCAGAGGAATAATACAGACATTCAGAGGAGTAATATCATCACCCAGATGGGTAATACCGTCACCGACAGGAGAAGTACTGTCACCCAGGGGAGCAATACCGACATCCAGATCAGTAATACCGATATCCAGATGAGTAATACCGTCATCCAGAGGAGTAATACCGACATCCAGATGAGTAATGCCGGCGTCCAGAGTAGTAATACCGTCAGCCAGAGGGGTAATACCGACAGCCAGTGGTGTAGTACCGAGAGCCAGTGGAGTGATACCAAACCCCAGAGGAGTACATATACATCAAGAGGAATAATGCCGTCACCCAGAGGAGTAATACTGTCATACGTGGGAGTAATTCCGACGACCAGAGGAGTAAAACCAACACCCAAATGAGTAATACCGACATCCAGAGGAGTACTACCGTCACACAGAGGAGTAATACAAACACCCAGAGGACTAATATCGGCACCCAGAAGTGTAATACCGACACTCAGATGAGCAATACCGGCACCAAGAGGAGTAATACCGACACCCAGATGAGTAATAGCGACACCCAGAGGAGTAATACCGACAACCAGGGCAGTAATTCCGAAATCCAGAGAAGTAATACCGTCACCCAGAGAGTTAATACTTTCACCCAGAAGATTAATACCGAAAAGCAGAGGAGTAAAACCGTCGCGAAGAGGAGTAATACAGTCACCCAGAGGAGCAATACCGACATCCAGAGAAGTATAACTGACATGCAGAGGAGTAATACCGACACCCAGACGATTAATACCGTCAGCCAGAGGACGAATACCGACATCCAGAGAAGTAATACCGACATCCAGATGAGTAATACTTTCACCAAGAGGAGTAATACCGACACGCAGAGGAGTAAGACCGACACCAGAGGAGTAATACCGACACCCAGAGGAGTAATACCGTCACCCAGAGGAGTAATACAAACACCCAGAAGACTAATATCGACACCCAGAAGTGTAATACCGACACTCAGAGGAGCAATACCGGCACCGAGAGGAGTAATACCGACACCCAGATGAGTAATAGCGACACCCAGAGGAGTAATACCGACAACCAGGCAGTAATTCCGAAATCCAGAGGAGTAATACCGTCACCCAGAGAAGTAATACTTTCACCCAGAGGATTAATACCGAAAAGCAGAGGAGTAAAACCGTCGCGAAGAGGAGTAATACCGTCACCAAGAGGAGCTATACCGAGACCCAGAGGAGTGATACCGACACCGAAAGGAGAAATACCGACACCCAGAGGAGTAATACCGACACCAAGTGGAGTAATACCGATACCCAGACGAGTAATACCAAACCAGAGGAATAATACCGCTACCCAGAGGATTAAGAGCGTCACCACGAGCAGTAATACCTTCATCGAGAGGACTAATACTGCCACCCAGAGGAGAAATACCGATATCCAGAGAAGTAATACGGTTACCCAGGGGAGTTAATCCGTCACTGAGAGGAGTAATACCGACAGCCAGTGGAATGATACCGACATCCAGAGGATTAATTCCATCACCCACAGGAGTAATACCGTCACCCAGAGGAGTAATACCTTCACCCAGAGGAGCAATACTGACACCGAGATGAATAATACCGACACACAGAGCAGTAATAGCGACACCCAGAGGAGTAATACCGACATGCAGAAAAGTAATACCAACACCCAGAGGAGTAATACCGTTATCCAGAGGAGTAATGACGAAACCCAGGAGAGTAAATCCAACACCCAGAGGAGTAATAACGACACCCACCGGAGCAGGACCGAGACGCAGGGGAACAATACCGAAATCCAGTTGTGTAATACAATCACCCGGAAGAGTAATCACGACACCCAGAGGAGTAATATCAACCCAGAGGAGTACTACGGACACCCAGAGGAGTAATACCAAATCAGAGGTGTAAATCCGCAAACCAGAGGAGTAATAGCGTCACCCCGATTGGAATACCTTCATGCAGAGGAGTAATACTGTCAGCCAGAGGAGTAAAACCGATATCAAAGGAGTAATACCGTCACTCATGGGAGTTAATCCGTCACCGAGAGGAGTAATAGCGACACCCAGAGGAATAAGACCGACATCTAGAGGATTAATACCATCACCAAGAGGATTAATACAGTCACCCAGTGGAGTAATACCGACACCCATATGAGTAATACCGTCACCCAGAGAAGTAATATCGTCACCCAGGGGAGTAATACCGACATCCAGAGGCGTCATACCGACACGCAGAGTTGTAATACTGACACCTAGAGGAGCAATACCGACATCCAGACGAGCAATACTACACCGAGAGGAATAATATCGACACACAGAGCAGTAATATCGACACCCAGAGATGTAGTACCGAAACCCAGAGGACTAATACCCTCAGCCAAAGGAGTAATACCGACATTTAGAGGAGGAATACCTACATCCAGAGGAGTAATGCAGACACCCAATGGAGTAATACCGACACCCAGATGATGAATACCGACATCCAGAGGAGTAATACCGACACGCAGTGGAGTAATATCGACAACCGGGCGAGTAATAACAACCCAGAGGAGTAATACCGTCACCCAGAGATGCAATATCGACACCCAGAGGAGTAATACCGACACCCAGAGGACTAATGCCGTCACCCAGAGGAGTAATACCGACATGCAGAGAAGTAATAACAACACCCAGAGGAGTAATACTGTCATCCACAGGAGTAATAACGAAACCCAGAAGAGTCAATCCCACACCCAGAGGAGTAATACTGACACCCACCGGAGCAGGACTGAGACGCAGGGTAGCAATACCGATACCCAGTTGTTTAATACGATCACCGGGAAGAGTAATCATGACACCCAGAGGAGTAATATCAACCAAGAGGAGTACTACGGACACCCAGAGGAGTAATATCAAAACAGAGGAGTAATGCCGCCACCCAGAGGAATAATAGCGTCACCCCGAGTAGTAATACCTTCATGCAGAGGAGTAATACTGTCACTCAGAGGAGTAATGCCGATATCCAGAGGAGTAATACGGTCACTCATGGGAGTTAACCCGTCACCGAGAGGAGTAATACCGACACCCAGAGGAATAAGACCGACATCTAGAGGATTAATACCATCACCCAGAGGATTAATACCGTCACCCAGTGGAGTAATACCGTCACCCAGTGGAATACTACCGACATCCAGAGGAATAATACCGATACACAGATGAATAATAGCGTCTCCCAGAGGAGTAATACCGAACCCCAGCGGAGTAATATCGACATCCAGATGAATACTACCGACATCCAGAGGAGTAATACCGTCAGCCAGAGCAGTAATACCGACAACCAGGGATGTAGTACCGAAACCCAGAGGACTAATAACCTCAGCCAGAGGAGTAATACCGACATTTAGAGGAGGAATATCGACATCCAGAGGAGTAATGCCGACACCCAATGGAGTAATATCGACAACCAGGCGAGTAATAACAACCCAGAGGAGTAATACCGTCACCCAGAGATGCAATATCGACACCCTGAGGAGTAATACCGACACCCAGAGGACTAATACCGTCACGCAGAGGAGTAATACCGACATTCAAAGAAGTAATGCCGAGATCCAGAAGAGTAATACTTTCACCACGACGAATAATACCGACATACAGAGGAGTGATATCGACATCCAGGCGAGTAATGCTGACATCCAGAGAACTAAAACCGACATCCAGAGGAGTAATACCGACAGCCAGGTGTGTAATACCGTCACCCAGAGAAGTAATACTTTCTCCCAGAGGATTAATACCGAAAAGCAGAGGAGCAAAACCGTCGCGAAGAGGAGTAATGCCGTCACCCAGAGGAGCAATAGCGACATCCAGAGAAGTATAACTGACATGCAGAGGAGTAATACCGACACCCAGACGAGTAATACCGTCACCCAGAGGACGAATACCGACATCCAGAGAAGTAATACCGACATCCAGGTGAGTAATACTTTCACCCATAGGATTAATACCGAAAAGCAGAGGAGTAAAACCGGCGCGAAGAGGAGTAATACCGACACCCAGAGGAGTAAGACCGACATCAGAGGAGTAATACCGACACCGAGAGGAGTAATACCGACATCCAGAGGAGTAATACCGTCACAACGTGGAGTAATACCGACACCCATAGGAGTAATACCGACATGCAAAGGAGTAATACCAACACCAAAGGAGTAATACCATCACCCAGAGGAGTAATACCGAATCCCAAAAGAGTAATACCGGCACCCTGAGGAGTAATACCGACACGCAGCGGAGCAATGCAGAGACCCAGAGGAGCAATACCGAGACCCAGTTGAGTAATTCCATCACTCGGCGGTGTAATCCCGACACCCAGAGCAGTAATATTGTCACCCAGAGGAGTACTACCGAAACACTGAGGAGTAATACTGTGACCCAGAGGAGTAATACTGTCAACCAGTGGAGTATTATCGAGACCCAGAGGAATAATACTGTCACGCAGAGAGTAATACCGACAGCCAGAGGAGTACAATCGACATCTAGAGGAGTAGTACTGACACTGAGAGGAGCGATACCGTCACGCAGAGGAGTAATGTCGTCACCCAGAGGAGTAATACCGATACCCAGAGGAGTAATGCCGTCACCGAGATGAGTAATCCCGACAACCAGAGGAGCAATACCAATACCAGAGGAGTAATACTGTCGACCTAATAAGTAATACCGAAACCCAGATGAGTAATGTCATCACCCAGAGGAGTAATACCTACACCTAGAGCAGCAATAATGAGACCCAGAGGAGCAATACCGTCAGCCGGAGGAACAATAACGTCACCGAGAGGAGTAATACCGACATCCAGAGGAGTAATAGCGACACCCAGAGGAGTAATAGCGACACCCAGAGGCGTAATACAGAAATCCAGAGGGGTGATGCCGTCACCCAGAGAAGTAATACTGTCATCCAGAGGAATAATATCGTACAGCAGTGGAGCAAAACGGCCACGAAGAGGAGTAATACCTTCACCCAGAGGAGCAATATCGAGACCCAGAGGAGTGATACAGGCGCCGAGAGGAGAAATACTGACACCCAGAGGAGTAATACTGACACCAAGATGAGTAATACCTATACCCAGACGAGTAATACCAAACCAGAGGAATAATACAGCTACCCAGAGGAGTAATAGCGTCAGCACGAGTAGTAATACCTTCATCCAGAGGAGTAATAACGTAACCCAGAGGAGTAATTCTGACATCTAGAGGAGCATTACCGACATCCAGAGGAGTAATACTACACCGAGAGGAATAATACCGATACACAGAGCAGTAATACCGACACCCAGAGGTGTAGTACCGAAACCCAGAGGTCTAATACCCTCAGCCAAAGGAGTAATACCAACATTTAGAGGAGGAATACCTACATCCAGAGGAGTAATGCCGACACCCAATGGAGTAATACCGACACCCAGATGATGAATGCCGACATCCAGAGGAGTAATACCGACACGCAGTGGAGTAATATCGACAACGAGGCGAATATTAACAACCCAGAGGAGTAATACCGTCACCCAGAGATGCAATATCGACACCCAGAGGAGTAATACCGACACCCAGAGGACTAATGCGGTCACCCAGAGGAGTAATACCGACATGCAGATAAGTAATACCAACACCCAGAGGAGTAATACCGTCATCCAGAGGAGTAATAACGAAACCCAGAAGAGTCAATCCCACACCCAGAGGAGTAATACCGACACCCACCGGAGCAGGACTGAGACGCAGGGGAGCAATGCCGACGCCCAGTTGTGTAATACGATCACCCGGAAGAGTAATCACGACACCCAGAGGAGTAATATCAACCCAGAGGAGTATTACGGACACCCAGAGGAGTAATATCAAAACAGAGGAGTAATACCGCCACCCAGAGGAATAATAGCGTCACCCCGAATAGTAATACCTTCATGCAGAAGAGTAATACTCTCTAAAAGAGGAGTAATACCGATATCCAGAGGAGTAATACGATCACCCAGGGGAGTTATACCGTTACCGAGAGGAGTAATACCGACACGCAGAGGAATAATACAGACATTCAGAGGAGTAATACCATCACCCAGATGGGTAATGCCGTCACCGAGAGGAGAAGTACCGTCAACCAGGGGAGCAATACCGACATCCAGAGAAGTAATACCGACACGCAGAGGAGTAATATCGACATCCAGAGGAGTAATACCGACACTCATAGTAGTAATATAGACACCCAGATCAGTATTACCGTCATCCAGATGAGCAATACCGTCACCCAGATGAGTAATACCGACACCCAGAGGAGTAATGCCGTCACCCAGAGGAGTAATACCGAGCACCAGAGGAGTAAAATCGACATCCAGATGAGTAATGCCGACATCCAGAGAAGTAATACCATCAGCCAGAGGAGTATTACAGACAGCCAGTGGTGTAGTACCGAGAGCCAATGGAGTGATACCGAACCCCAGAGGAGTAACATATACATCAAGAGGAGTAATACCGTTGCCCAGAGGAGTAATACCGTCACCCAGAGGAGTAATACTGTCACACATGGGAGTAATTCCGACGTCCTGAGGAGTAAAACCAACACCCAGATGAGTAATACCGAAATCCAGATGAGTAGTACCGTCACGCAGATGAGTAATACCGACACCAGAGGAGTAACACCGTCACGCAGAGGGGTAATACAAACACCCAGAGGATTAATATCGACACCCAGAAGTGTAATACCGACACTCAGAGGGGCAATACCGGCACCGAGAGGAGTAATACCGACACCCAGATGAGTAATAGCGACACCCAGAGGAGCAATACCGACACCCAGGGCAGTAATTCCGAAATCCAGCGGAGTAATACCGTCACCCAGAGAAGTAATACTCTCACCCAGAGGATTAATACCGAAAAGCAGAGGGGTAAAACCGTCGCGAAGAGGAGTAATACCGTCACCCAGAGGAGCAATACCGACATCCAGAGAAGTATAACTGACATGCAGAGTAGTAATACCGACACCCTGGCAAGTAATACCGTCACCCAGAGGACGAATACCGACATCCAGAGGAGTAATACCGACACCAGAGGAGTAATACCGACACCTAGAGGAGTAATACCCACATCCAGATGAGTAATACCGACACCCAGAGGAGTAATACCCACATCCAGATGAGTAATACCGTCACAAAGTTGAGTAATACCGACACCTATAGTACTAATACCGACAAGCAGAGGAGTAATACCTTCACCCAGAGGAGTAATACCGAACACCAGAGGAGTAATACCGAAACCCAACAGAGTAATACCGACATCCTGAGGAGTAATACCGACAAGCAGCAGAGCAGTGCAGAGACCCAGAGGCGCAATACCGACACACTATTCAGTAATTCCGTCACCCGGCGGTGTAATCCCGACACCCAGAGGAGTAATACCGAACAGCAGAGGAGTGATATCGACATCCAGGCGAATAATGCTGACATCCAGAGAAGTAAAACCGACATCCAGAGGAGTAATACCGACATCCAGGTGTGTAATACCGACACCCAGAGGAGTAATATCGACACCCAGAGGAGTAATACCGACAAGCATCGGATAAATAACGACACCCAGAAGAGTAATACCAACCCAGAGGAGTAATACTGATATCCAGAGCTGCAATGCCGACAACCAGAGGAGTAATACTTTCACCCAGAGGAGTAACACCGACAACCAGAGTAGTAATACCGACATCCAGTTGAGTTATATTGTCACCAAGAGGAGTTATACCGCTATCCAGAGGAGCAATACCGACACCAGAGTAGTAATAACGACACCCAGAGGAGTAATACCGAACACCAGAGGAGTAATACCGAAACCCAACAGAGTAATACCGACACCCTGAGGAGTAATACCGACACGCAGCGGAGCAGTGCAGAGACCCAGAGGAGCAATACCGACACACTATTCAGTAATTCCGTCACCCGGCGGTGTAATCCCGACACCCAGAGGAGTAATATCATCATCCAGAGGAGTAATACCGTCACCCAGAGGAGTAATACCGTCACCCAGGGGAGTAATACTGACATCCACAACAGTAATTCCGATACACAGAGGAGCAATGCCGACATCCAGAGGAGTAATACCGACACCCGGAGGAGAAATATCAACACCAAGAGGAGTAAAACCGACATCCAGAGGAGTAATTTCGTCACACAGAGGAGTAATACCGAACAGCAGAGGAGTGATATCGACATCCAGGCGAGTAATGCTGACATCCAGAGAAGTAAAACCGACATCCAGAGGAGTAATACCGACATGCAGGTGTGTAATACCGACACCCAGAGGAGTAATATCGACACCCAGAGGAGTAATACCGACAAGCAGCGGATAAATACCGACACCCCGACGAGTAATACCAACCCAGAGGAGTAATACTGATATCCAGAGCTGCAATGCCGACAACCAGAGGCGTAATACTTTCACCCAGAGGTGTAATATTTTCAACCAGATGAGTAATACCGTCACCCAGAGGAGTAACACCGACAACCAGAGTAGTAATACCGACTTCCAGTTGAGTAATATTGTCACCAAGTGGAGTAATACCGCTATCCAGAGGAGCAATACCGACACCAGAGGAGTAATACCGACACCCAGATGAGTAATACAGGCATCCAGCGGAGTAATACCGTCACAATGTGGAGTAATACCGACACCCATAGGAGTAATACCGACATGCAGAGGAGTAATACCAACACCAAAGGAGTAATACCGTCACCCAAATGAGTAATACCGAAACCCAAATGAGTAATACCGACACCCTGAGGAGTAATACTGACATGCAGCGGAGCAATGCAGAGACCCATAGGAGCAATACCGACACCCAGTTGAGTAATTCCGTCACCCGCCGGTGTAATCCCGACACCCAGAGGAGTAATACCAACCCAGAGGAGTAATACCAACACCCAGATGAGTAATATCGACACACAGAGGAGTCATACCGACACCCAGACGAGTAAGACCAATCCAGAGGAGTAATACCGCCACCCACAGGAGTAATAGCTTCACCCCGAGAAGTATACCTAAATCGAGAGGAGCAATACTGTCACCCAGAGGAGTAATACCGATATCCAGAGGGGTAATGCGGTCACCCAGGGGAGTTATACTGTCAACAAGAGGAGTAATACCAACACCCAGAGGAATAATACCGATATCCAGAGGAGTAATACCATCACCCAGAGGAGTAATACCGACACCCAGAGGAGTAAGTCCGACACCAGAGGAGTAATACCGACAACGAGAGGAGTAATACCGACATGCAAAGGAGTAATACCAACACCAAAGGAGTAATACCGTCACCCCGAGGAGTAATACCGAAGCCCAAAAAGAGTAATATCGACACCCTGAGGAGTAATACCGACACGCAGCGGACCAATGCAGAGATCCAGAGGAGCAATACCGAGACCCATTTGAGTAATTCCATCACCCGGCGGTGTAATCCCGACACCCAGAGGAGTAATATTGTCACCCAGAGGAGTACTACCGAAACACTGAGGAGTAATACTGTGACCCAGAGGAGTAATACTGTCAACCAGTGGAGTAATATCGAGACCCAGAGGAATAATACTGTCACGCAGAGAGTAATACCGACAGCCAGAGGAGTACAATCGACATCTAGAGGAGTAGTACTGACACTGAGAGGAGCGATCCGTCACCCAGAGGAGTAATGTCGTCACCCAGAGGAGTAACACCGATACCCAGAGGAGTAAAGCCGTCACCGAGATGAGTAATCCCGACAACCAGAGGAGCAATACCAATACCAGAGGATTAATACTGTCGATCAGATAAGTAATACCGAAACCCAGATGAGTAATGTCATCACCCACAGAAGTAATACCTACACCTAGAGCAGCAATAATGACACCCAGAGGAGCAAAACCGTCAGCCGGAGGAACAATAACGACACCCAGAGGAGTAATACCGACACCCAGAGGACTAATACCGTCACCCAGAGGAGTAATACCGACATTCAAAGAAGTAATGCCGACATCCAGAAGAGTAATACTTTCACCACGACGAATAATACCGACACACAGAGGAGTAATACGACGACCAGAGGAGTAATACCGACACCCAGAGAAGTAATACCGACATCCAGAGGAGTAATACCGTCACCAAGTGGAGTAATACCGACACGCAGAGTAATAATACCTAAATGTAGAGGAGTAATACCAACACCAAGACGTGTAATACCTTCACCCAGAGGAGTACTACCGACACCCAGAGGAGTAATACCGACACCGGGAGGAATAATACTGTCACGTAGAGGACTATTACCGATATCCAGAGGAGTAATACGATCACCCATGGGAATTATACCGTTGCCGAGAGGAGTAATACCGACACGCAGAGGAATAATACAGACATTCAGAGGAGTAATATCATCACCCAGATGGGTAATACCGTCACCGAGAGGAGAAGTACTGTCACCCAGGGGAGCAATACCGACATCCAGATCAGTAATAACGATATCCAGAGTAGTAATACCGTCAGCCAGAGGGGTAATACCGACAGCCAGTGGTGTAGTACCGAGAGCCAGTGGAGTGATACCAAACCCCAGAGGAGTACATATACATCAAGAGGAATAATGCCGTCACCCAGAGGAGTAATACTGTCATACGTGGAAGTAATTCCGACGACCAGAGGAGTAAAACCAACACCCAAATGAGTAATACCGACATCCAGAGGAGTACTACCGTCACACAGAGGAGTAATACAAACACCCAGAGGACTAATATCGGCACCCAGAAGTGTAATGCCGACACTCAGAGGAGCAATACCGGCACCAAGAGGAGTAATACCGACACCCAGATGAGTAATGGCGACACCCAGAGGAGTAATACCGACAACCAGGGCAGTAATTCCGAAATCCAGAGAAGTAATACCGTCACCCAGAGAGTTAATACTTTCACCCAGAAGATTAATACCGAAAAGCAGAGGAGTAAAACCGTCGCGAAGAGGAGTAATACAGTCACCCAGAGGAGCAATACCGACATCCAGAGAAGTATAACTGACATGCAGAGGAGTAATACCGACACCCAGACAATTAATACCGTCAGCCAGAGGACGAATACCGACATCCAGAGAAGTAATACCGACATCCAGATGAGTAATACTTTCACCAAGAGGAGTAATACCGACACGCAGAGGAGTAAGACCGACACCAGAGGAGTAATACCGACACCCAGCGGAGTAATACCGTCACCCAGAGGAGTAATACAAACACCCAGAAGACTAATATCGACACCCAGAAGTGTAATACCGACACTCAGAGGAGCAATACCGGCACCGAGAGGAGTAATACCGACACCCAGATGAGTAATAGCGACACCCAGAGGAGTAATACCGACAACCAGGCAGTAATTCCGAAATCCAGAGGAGTAATACCGTCACCCAGAGAAGTAATACTTTCACCCAGAGGATTAATACCGAAAAGCAGAGGAGTAAAACCGTCACCAAGAGGAGCTATACCGAGACCCAGAGGAGTGATACCGACACCGAAAGGAGAAATACCGACACCCAGAGGAGTAATACCGACACCAAGTGGAGTAATACCGATACCCAGACGAGTAATACCAAACCAGAGGAATAATACCGCTACCCAGAGGATTAAGAGCGTCACCACGAGCAGTAATACCTTCATCGAGAGGAGTAATACTGCCACCCAGAGGAGAAATACCGATATCCAGAGAAGTAATACGGTTACCCAGGGGAGTTAATCCGTCACTGAGAGGAGTAATACCGACAGCCAGTGGAATAATACCGACATCCAGAGGATTAATTCCATCACCCACAGGAGTAATACCGTCACCCAGAGGAGTAATACCTTCACCCAGAGGAGCAATACTGACACCGAGATGAATAATACCGACACACAGAGCAGTAATAGCGACACCCAGAGGAGTAATACCGACATGCAGAAAAGTAATACCAACACCCAGAGGAGTAATACCGTCATCCAGAGGAGTAATAACGAAACCCAGGAGAGTAAATCCAACACCCAGAGGAGTAATAACGACACCCACCGGAGCAGGACCGAGACGCAGGGGAACAATACCGAAATCCAGTTGTGTAATACGATCACCCGGAAGAGTAATCACGACACCCAGAGGAGTAATATCAACCCAGAGGAGTACTACGGACACCCAGAGGAGTAATACCAAATCAGAGGTGTAAATCCGCAAACCAGAGGAGTAATAGCGTCACCCCGATTGGAATACCTTCATGCAGAGGAGTAATACTGTCAGCCAGAGGAGTAAAACCGATATCCAAAGGAGTAATACCGTCACTCATGGGAGTTAATCCGTCACCGAGAGGAGTAATAGCGACACCCAGAGGAATAAGACCGACATCTAGAGGATTAATACCATCACCAAGAGGATTAATACAGTCACCCAGTGGAGTAATACCGACACCCAGATGAGTAATACAGTCACCCAGAGAAGTAATATCGTCACCCAGGGGAGTAATACCGACATCCAGAGGCGTCATACCGACACGCAGAGTTGTAATACTGACACCTAGAGGAGCAATACCGACATCCAGACGAGCAATACTACACCGAGAGGAATAATATCGACACACAGAGCAGTAATACCGACACCCAGAGATGTAGTACCGAAACCCAGAGGACTAATACCCTCAGCCAAAGGAGTAATACCGACATTTAGAGGAGGAATACCTACATCCAGAGGAGTAATGCAGACACCCAATGGAGTAATACCGACACCCAGATGATGAATACCGACATCCAGAGGAGTAATACCGACACGCAGTGGAGTAATATCGACAACCGGGCGAGTAATAACAACCCAGAGGAGTAATTCCGTCACCCAGAGATGCAATATCGACACCCAGAGGAGTAATACCGACACCCAGAGGACTAATGCCGTCATTCAGAGGAGTAATACCGACATGCAGAGAAGTAATAACAACACCCAGAGGAGTAATACTGTCATCCACAGGAGTAATAACGAAACCCAGAAGAGTCAATCCCACACCCAGAGGAGTAATACTGACACCCACCGGAGCAGGACTGAGAAGCAGGGTAGCAATACCGATACCCAGTTGTTTAATACGATCACCGGGAAGAGTAATCATGACACCCAGAGGAGTAATATCAACCAAGAGGAGTACTACGGACACCCAGAGGAGTAATATCAAAACAGAGGAGTAATACCGCCACCCAGAGGAATAATAGCGTCACCCCGAGTAGTAATACCTTCATGCAGAGGAGTAATACTGTCACTCAGAGGAGTAATGCCGATATCCAGAGGAGTAATACGGTCACTCATGGGAGTTAATCCGTCACCGAGAGGAGTAATACCGACACCCAGAGGAATAAGACCGACATCTAGAGGATTAATACCATCACCCAGAGGATTAATACCGTCACCCAGTGGAGTAATACCGTCACCCAGTGGAATACTACCGACATCCAGATGAATAATACCGATACACAGATGAATAATAGCGTCTCCCAGAGGAGTAATACCGAACCCCAGCGGAGTAATATCGACATCCAGATGAATACTACCGACATCCAGAGGAGTAATACCGTCAGCCAGAGCAGTAATACCGACAACCAGAGATGTAGTACCGAAACCCAGAGGACTAATAACCTCAGCCAGAGGAGTAATACCGACATTTAGAGGAGGAATATCGACATCCAGAGGAGTAATGCCGACACCCAATGGAGTAATGCCGACATCCAGATGATGAATATCAACATCCAGAGGAGTAATACCGACACGCAGTGGAGTAATATCGACAACCAGGCGAGTAATAACAACCCAGAGGAGTAATACCGTCACCCAGAGATGCAATATCGACACCCAGAGGAGTAATACCGACACCCAGAGGACTAATACCGTCACCCAGAAGAGTAATACCGACATTCAAAGAAGTAATGCCGAGATCCAGAAGAGTAATACTTTCACCACGACGAATAATACCGACATACAGAGGAGTGATATCGACATCCAGGCGAGTAATGCTGACATCCAGAGAACTAAAACCGACATCCAGAGGAGTAATACCGACAGCCAGGTGTGTAATACCGTCACCCAGAGAAGTAATACTTTCTCCCAGAGGATTAATACCGAAAAGCAGAGGAGTAAAACCGTCGCGAAGAGGAGTAATACCGTCACCCAGAGGAGCAATAGCGACATCCAGAGAAGTATAACTGACATGCAGAGGAGTAATACCGACACCCAGACGAGTAATACCGTCACCCAGAGGACGAATACCGACATCCAGAGAAGTAATACCGACATCCAGGTGAGTAAGACCGACATCAGAGGAGTAATACCGACACCGAGAGGAGTAATACCGACATCCAGAGGAGTAATACCGTCACAACGTGGAGTAATACCGACACCCATAGGAGTAATACCGACATGCAAAGGAGTAATACCAACACCAAAGTAGTAATACCGTCACCCAGAGGAGTAATACCGAATCCCAAAAGAGTAATACCGGCACCCTGAGGAGTAATACCGACACGCAGCGGAGCAATGCAGAGACCCAGAGGAGCAATACCGAGACCCAGTTGAGTAATTCCATCACTCGGCGGTGTAATCCCGACACCCAGAGGAGTAAGATTGTCACCCAGAGGAGTACTACCGAAACACTGAGGAGTAATACTGTGACCCAGAGGAGTAATACTGTCAACCAATGGAGTAATATCGAGACCCAGAGGAATAATACTGTCACGCAGAGAGTAATACCGACAGCCAGAGGAGTACAATCGACATCTAGAGGAGTAGTACTGACACTGAGAGGAGCGATACCGTCACGCAGAGGAGTAATGTCGTCACCCAGAGGAGTAATACCGATACCCAGAGGAGTAATGCCGTCACCGAGATGAATAATCCCGACAACCAGAGGAGCAATACCAATACCAGAGGAGTAATACTGTCGACCTAATAAGTAATACCGAAACCCAGATGAGTAATGTCATCACCCAGAGGAGTAATACCTACACCTAGAGCAGCAATAATGAGACCCAGAGAGGCAATACCGTCAGCCGGAGGAACAATAACGGCACCGAGAGGAGTAATACCGACATCCAGAGGAGTAATAGCGACACCCAGAGGAGTAATATCGACACCCAGAGGCGTAATACAGAAATCCAGAGGGGTGATGCCGTCACCCAGAGAAGTAATACTGTCATCCAGAGGAATAATATCGTACAGCAGTGGAGCAAAACGGCCACGAAGAGGAGTAATACCTTCACCCAGAGGAGCAATATCGAGACCCAGAGGAGTGATACAGGCGCCGAGAGGAGAAATACCGGCACCCAGAGGAGTAATACCGACACCAAGATGAGTAATACCTATACCCAGACGAGTAATACCAAACCAGAGGAATAATACAGCTACCCAGAGGAGTAATAGCGTCAGCACGAGTAGTAATACCTTCATCCAGAGGAGTAATAACGTAACCCAGAGGAGTAATACTGACATCTAGAGGAGCAATACCGACATCCAGATGAGTAATACTACACCGAGAGGAATAATACCGATACACAGAGCAGTAATACTGACACCCAGAGATATAGTACCGAAACCCAGAGGTCTAATACCCTCAGCCAAAGGAGTAATACCGACATTTAGAGGAGGAATACCTACATCCAGAGGAGTAATGCCGACACCCAATGGAGTAATACCGACACCCAGATGATGAATGCCGACATCCAGAGGAGTAATACCGACACGCAGTGGAGTAATATCGACAACGAGGCGAATAATAACAACCCAGAGGAGTAATACCGTCACCCAGAGATGCAATATCGACACCCAGAGGAGTAATACCGACACCCAGAGGACTAATGCGGTCACCCAGAGGAGTAATACCGACATGCAGATAAGTAATACCAACACCCAGAGGAGTAATACCGTCATCCAGAGGAGTAATAACGAAACCCAGAAGAGTCAATCCCACACCCAGAGGAGTAATACCGACACCCACCGGAGCAGGACTGAGACGCAGGGGAGCAATACCGACGCCCAGTTGTGTAATACGATCACCCGGAAGAGTAATCACGACACCCAGAGGAGTAATATCAACCCAAAGGAGTATTACGGACACCCAGAGGAGTAATATCAAAACAGAGGAGTAATACCGCCACCCAGAGGAATAATAGCGTCACCCCGAGTAGTAATACCTTCATGCAGAAGAGTAATACTCTCTAAAAGAGGAGTAATACCGATATCCAGAGGAGTAATACGATCACCCAGGGGAGTTATACCGTTACCGAGAGGAGTAATACCGACACGCAGAGGAATAATACAGACATTCAGAGGAGTAAAACCATCACCCAGATGGGTAATGCCATCACCGAGAGGAGAAGTACCGTCAACCAGGGGAGCAATACCGACATCCAGAGAAGTAATACCGACACGCAGAGGAGTAATATCGTCATCCAGAGGAGTAATACCGACACTCATAGTAGTAATATAGACACCCAGATCAGTAATACCGTCATCCAGATAAGTAATACCGTCACCCAGAGGAGTAATACTGTCACACATGGGAGTAATTCCGACGTCCTGAGGAGTAAAACCAACACCCAGATGAGTAATACCGAAATCCAGATGAGTAGTACCGTCACACAGATGAGTAATACCGACACCAGAGGAGTAACACCGTCACGCAGAGGAGTAATACAAACACCCAGAGGATTAATATCGACACCCAGAAGTGTAATACCGACATTCAGAGTAGCAATACCGGCACCGAGAGGAGTAATACCGACACACAGATGAGTAATAGCGACACCCAGAGGAGTAATACCGACACCCAGGGCAGTAATTCCGAAATTCAGCGGAGTAATACCGTCACCCAGAGAAGTAATACTTTCACCCAGAGGATTAATATCGAAACGCAGAGGAGTAAAACCGTCGCGAAGAGGAGTAATACCGTCACCCAGAGGAGCAATACCGACATCCAGAGACGTATAACTGACATGCAGAGTAGTTATACCGACACCCAGACAAGTAATACCGTCACCCAGAGGACGAATACCGACATCCAGAGGAGTAATACCGACACCAGACGAGTAATACCGACACCCAGAGGAGTAATACCGACATCCAGAGGAGTAATACCGTCACAAAGTGGAGTAATACCGACATGCAGAGGAGTAATACCGTCACCCGGATGAGTAATACCGAACACCGGAGGAGTAATATCGACATCCAGATGAGTAATATCGACATCCAGATGAGTATTACCGTCACAAAGTGGAGTAATACCGACACCTATAGTAGTAATACCGACATGCAGAGGAGTAATACCGTCACCCAGAGGAGTAATACCGAACACCAGAAGAGTAATACCGAAACCCAACAGAGTAATACCGACACCCTGAGGAGTAATACCGACACGCAACAGAGCAGTGCAGAGAGCCAGAGGAGCAATACCGACACACTATTCAGTAATTTCGTCACCCGGCGGTGTAATCCCGACACCCAGAGGAGTAATACCGAACAGCAGAGGCGTGATATCGACATCCAGGCGAGTAATGCTGACATCCAGAGAAGTAAAACCGACATCCAGAGGAGTAATACCGACATCCAGGTGTGTAATACCGACACCCAGGGGAGTAATACCGACAAGCAGCGGATAAATACCGACACCCCGACGAGTAATACCAACCCAGAGGAGGAATACTGATATCCAGAGCTGCAATGCCAACAACCAGAGGAGTAATACTTTCACCCAGAGGTGTAATATTTTCAACCAGAGGAGTAATACCGTCACCCAGAGGAGTAACACCGACAACCAGAGTAGTAATACCGACATCCAGTTGAGTAATATTATCACCAAGAGGAGTAATACCGCTATCCAGAGGAGCAATACCGACACCAGAGGAGTAATACCGATCACCAGAGGAGTAATACCGAAACCCAACAGAGTAATACCGACACCCTGAGGAGTAATACCGACATGCAGCGGAGCAGTGCAGAGACCCAGAGGAGCAATACCGACACACTATTCAGTAATTCCGTCACCCGGCGGTGTAATCCCGACACCCAGAGGAGTAATACCATCACCCAGAGGAGTAATACCGTCACCCAGAGGAGTAATACCGTCACCCAGGGGAGTAATACTGACATCAACAACAGTAATACCGATACACAGAGGAGCAATGCCGACATCCAGAGGAGTAATACCGACACCTGGAGGAGAAATATCAACACCCAGAGGAGTAAAACCGACATCCAGAGGAGTAATTTCGTCACACAGAGGAGTAATACCGAACAGCAGAGGAGTGATATCGACATCCAGGCGAGTAATGCTGACATCCAGAGAAGTAAAACCGACATCCAGAGGAGTAATACCGACATTCAGGTGTGTAATACCGACACCCAGAGGAGTAATATCGACACCCAGAGGAGTAATACCGACAAGCAGCGGATAAATACCGACACCCCGACGAGTAATACCAACCCAGAGGAGTAATACTGATATCCAGAGCTGCAATGCCGACAACCAGAGGAGTAATACTTTCACCCAGAGGTGTAATATTTTCAACCAGAGGAGTAATACCGTCACCCAGAGGAGTAACACCGACAACCAGAGTAGTAATACCGACCTCCAGTTGAGTAATATTGTCACCAAGAGGAGTAATGCCGCTATCCAGAGGAGCAATACCGACACCAGAGGAATAATACTGACACCCAGAGGAGTAATACAGACATCCAGCGGAGTAGTACCGTCCCAAAGTGGAGTAATACTGACACCCATAGGAGTAATACCGACATGCAGAGGAGTAATACCAACACCAAAGGAGTAATACCGTCACCCAGATGAGTAATACCGACATGCAGCGGAGCAATGCAGAGACCCAGAGGAGCAATACCGACACCCAGTTGAGTAATTCCGTCACCCGCCGGTGTAATCCCGACACCCAGAGGAGTAATACCAACCCAGAGGAGTAATACCAACACCCAGATGAGTAATATCGACACACAGAGGAGTCATACCGACACCCAGACGAGTAAGACCAAACCAGAGGAGTAATACCGCCACCCACAGGTGTAATAGCTTCACCCCGAGTAGTAGTACCTAAATCGAGAGGAGTAATACTGTCACCCAGAGGGGTAATACCGATATCCAGAGGGGTAATACGGTCACCCAGGGGAGTTATACTGTCAACAAGAGGAGTAATACCAACACCCAGAGGAATAATACCGATATCCAGAGGAGTAATACCATCACCCAGAGGAGTAATACCGTCACCCAGTGGAGTAATACCGTCACCCAGAGAAGTAATACTTTCACCCAGAGGATTAATACCGAAAAGCAGAGGAGTAAAACCGTCGCGAACAGGAGTAATACCGTCACCCAGAGGAGCAATAGCGACATCCAGAGAAGTATAACTGACATGCAGAGGAGTAATACCGACACCCAGAGAAGTAATACCGAACACCAGAGGAGTAATACCGAAACCCAACAGAGTAATACCGACACCCTGAGGAGTAACACCGACATGCAGCGGAGCAGTGCGGAGACCGAGAGGAGCAATACCGACACACTATTCAGTAATTCCGTCACCCGGCGGTGTAATCCCGGCACCCAGAGGAGTAATACCATCATCCAGAGGAGTAATACCGTCACCCAGAGGAGTAATACCGTCACCCAGGGGAGTAATACTGACATCCACAACAGTAATACCGATACACAGAGGAGCAATGCCGACATCCAGAGGAGTAATACCGACACCTGGAGGAGAAATATCAACACCCAGAGGAGTAAAACCGACTTCCAGAGGAGTAATTTCGTCACACAGAGGAGTAATACCGAACAGCAGAGGAGTGATATCGACATCCAGGCGAGTAATGCCGACATCCAGAAAAGTAAAACCGACATCCAGAGGAGTAATACCGACATCCAGGTGTGTAATACCGACACCCAGAGGAGTAATATCGACACCCAGAGGAGTAATACCGACAAGCAGCGGATACATACCGACACCCCGACGAGTAATACCAACCCAGAGGAGTAATACTGATATCCAGAGCTGCAATGCCGACAACCAGAGAAGTAATACTTTCACCCAGATGTGTAATATTTTCAACCAGAGGAGTAATACCGTCACCCAGAGGAGTAACACCGACAACCAGAGTAGTAATACCGACATCCAGTTGAGTAATATTGTCATCAAGAGGAGTAATACCGCTATCCAGAGGAGCAATACCGACACCAGAGGAGCAATACCGACACCCAGAGGAGTAATACAGACATCCAGCGGAGTAATACCGTCACAAAGTGGAGTAATACCGACACCCATAGGAGTAATACCGACATGCAGAGGAGTAATACCAACACCAAAGGAGTAATACCGTCACCCAGATGAGTAATGCCGACATGCAGCGGAGCAACGCAGAGACCCAGAGGAGCAATACCGACACCCAGTTGAGTAATTCCGTCACCCGCCGGTGTAATCCCGACACCCAGAGGAGTAATACCAACCCAGAGGAGTAATACCAACACCCAGATGAGTAATATCGACAAACAGAGGAGTCATACCGACACCCAGATGAGTAAGACCAAACCAGAGGAGTAATACCGCCACCCACAGGTGTAATAGCTTCACCCCGAGTAGTAGTACCTAAATCGAGAGGAGTAATACTGTCACCCAGAGGGGTAATACGGATATCCAGAGGGGTAATACGGTCACCCAGGGGAGTTATACTGTCAACAAGAGGAGTAATACCAACACCCAGAGGAATAATACCGATATCCAGAGGAGTAATACCATCACCCAGAGGAGTAATACCGTCACCCAGTGGAGTAATACCGTCACCCATGGAAGTAATGCTTTCACCCAGAAGATTAATACTGAAAAGCAGAGGAGTAAAACCGTCGCGAAGAGGAGTAATACCGTCACCCAGAGGAGCAATAGCGACATCCAGAGAAGTATAACTGACATGCAGAGGAGTAATACCGACACCAGAGGAGTAACACCGTCACGCAGAGGGGTAATACAAACACCCAGAGGATTAATATCGACACCCAGAAGTGTAATACCGACACTCAGAGGAGCAATACCGGCACCGAGAGGAGTAATACCGACACCCAGATGAGTAATAGCGATACCCAGAGAAGTAATACCATCAACCAGGGCAGTAATTCCGAAATCCAGCGGAGAATACCGTCACCCAGAGAAGTAATACTTTCACCCAGAGGATTAATACCGAAAAGCAGAGGAGTAAAACCGTCGCGAAGAGGAGTAATACCGTCACCCAGAGGAGCAATACCGACATCCAGAGAAGTATAACTGACATGCAGAGTAGTAATACCGACACCCAGACAAGTGATACCGTCACCCAGAGGACGAATACCGACATCCAGAGGAGTAATACCGACACCAGAGGAGTAATACCGACACCCAGAGGAGTAATACCGACATCCAGAGGAGTAATACCGTTACAAAGTGGAGTAATACCGATATCCTTAGGAGTAATACCGACATGCAGAGAAGTAATACCGTCACCCGGAGGAGTAATACCGAAAACCAGAGGAGTAATATCGACATCCAGAGGAGTAATACCGACATCCAGATGAGTAATGCCGTCACAAAGTGGAGTAATACCGACACCTATAGTAGTAATACCGACATGCAGAGGAGTAATACCGTCACCCAGAGGAGTAATACCGAACACCAGAGGAGTAATACCGAAACCCAACAGAGTCATACCGACACCCAGACGAGTAAGACCAAACCAGAGGAGTAATACCGCCACCCACAGGTGTAATAGCTTCGCCCCGAGTAGTAGTTCCTAAATCGAGAGGAGTAATACTGTCACCCAGAGGGGTAATACCGATATCCAGAGGGGTAATACGGTCACCCGGGGGAGTTATACTGTCAACAAGAGGAGTAATACCGTCACCCAGAGAAGTAATACTTTCACCCAGAGGATTAATACCGAAAAACAGAGGAGTAAAACCGTCGCGAAGAGGAGTAATACCGTCACCCAGAGGAGCAATAGCGACATCCAGAGAAGTATAACTGACATGCAGAGGAGTAATACCGACACCAGAGGAGTAACACAGTCACGCAGAGGGGTAATACAAACACCCAGAGGATTAATATTGACACCCAGAAGTGTAATACCGACACTCAGAGGAGCAATACCGGCACCGAGAGGAGTAATACCGACACCCAAATGAGTAATAGCGATACCCAGAGGAGTAATACCGACACCCAGGGCAGTAATTCCGAAATCCAGCGGAGTAATACCGTCACCCAGAGAAGTAATACTTTCACCCAGAGGATTAATACCGAAAAGCAGAGGAGTAAAACCGTCGCGAAGAGGAGTAATACCGTCACGCAGAGGAGCAATATCGACATCCAGAGAAGTATAACTGACATGCAGAGTAGTAACACCGACACCCAGGCAAGTAATACCGTCACCCAGAGGACGAATACCGACATCCAGAGGAGTAATACCGACACCAGAGGAGTAATACCGGCACCCAGAGGAGTAATACCGACATCCAGAGGAGTAATACCGTTACAAAGTGGAGTAATACCGATACCCTTAGGAGTAATACCGACATGCAGAGGAGTAATACCGTCACCCGGAGGAGTAATACCGAACACCAGAGGAGTAATACAGACACCAGAGGAATAATACCGTCACCCAGATGAGTAATATTGTCACCCAGACGAGTAATACCGACAGCCAGAGGAGTAATCCCAACACCCAGAGGAGTAATATTGTCACCCAGAGGAGTATTACCGACAAACTGAGGATTGATACTGTCACCCAGGGGAGTAATACTGTCACCAGTGGAGTAATACCGAGACCCAAAGGAATAATACTGTCACGCAGAGAGTACTACCGACCGCCAGAGGAGTAATATCGAAATCTAGAGGAGAAGTACCGACACCGAGAGGAGCAATACCTTCACCCAGACGAGTAATACCGTCTCCCAGAGGAGTAATACTGTCAACGAGAGGAGTAATACCGAAACACAGATGAGTAGTGTCGTCACCCAGAGGAGCAATACCAACACCCAGAGGAGTAATACTGTCAACCAGAGGAGTAATACCGAAACCCAGATGAGTAATGTCGTCACCCAGAGGAGTAATACTTACACCCAGAAGAGCAATACCAACGCCCAGAGGAACAATACCGATACCCAGAGGAATAATACCGGTACCAGAGGAGTAATACCGTCACCCAGGAAAGTAATACCGAAACGCAGGGGGGTAAAACCGTCACGAAGAAGAGTAATACCATCGCACAGAGGAGTAATACTGTAACCCAGAGTAATACAGACGCCACAGGATTAATACAGACACCCAAATGAGTAATATAGTCATCCAGGCGAATAATACTGATAACCAGAGGAGTAATACCGTCACCCAGAGGAGTAATATTGTCACCTAGAGGATTAATACCGACAGCCAGAGGAGTAATCCCGACACCCAGAGGAGTAGTACCGACACTGAGAGGAGCAATGCCGTCAGCAAGAGGAATAATGCTGTCACGCATTGGAGTAATAGCGATTCCCAGAGGAGTAATGCCGTCACCCAGATGAGTAATCCCGACACCCAGAGGAGCAATACCTACAGCCAGAGGAGCAATACTGCCACACAGAGCAGTAAGACCGACAGCCAGAGGAGTAAAAGCCTCACCCAGAGGACCAAAACCGACACCCAGAAGATTAATGCCGACACACAGAGGATTAATATCGACATACAGAGGAGCAATACCGACACACGTAGGAGCAATAACGACACGGAGATGAGTAATACCGACATCGAGAGGAGTTATACCGACACCCAGATGAGTAATACCGACACCCTGAGGCGTAATACCGAAATCCAGAGGGGTGATGCCGTCACCCAGAGAAGTAATACTGTCACCCAGATGAATAATACCGAAGAGCAGGGGAGCACAAACGTCACGAAGAGGAGTAATACTTTCAGCCAGAGGAGCAATACCGACACCCAGAGGAGTGATACCGTCACCCAGAGGAGTAATACCGACATCCACAGAAGTAATACCACCATCCAGAGGAGCAATACTATCACCAAGAGGAGAAATACCGACACCAAGAGGAGTAATACCGACATCCAGAGGAGTAATACCGACATCAAAATGAGTAATACCATCACCCAGTGGAAGAATACCGACACCCAGATGAGTGATACCGACATGCAGAGGAGTAATACCAACACCCAGAGGAGTAATACTTTCAGCCTGAGGATTAATACAGACATAGAGGATTAATACCGACACCCAGATTAGTAATACGTTCAACCAGAGGAGTAATACTGATACCCAGAGGTGTAATACCGTCACACAGAGGAGTAATAGTGTCACCCATCGGAGTAATACTGATAGCCAGAGGAGTAATGACGATACCCAGAGGAGTAATATTGTCACCCAGAGGTGTACTACCGACACACTGAGCAGTAAAACTGTCACCCAGAGGAGTAATACTGTCACCCAGTGGAATAATACCGAGACCCAGATGAGTAATGTCGTCACCCAGAGGAGTAGTGCCTACACCCAGAGGAGCAATAACGACACCCAGAGGAGTAATGCCGAAACCCAGAGGAGTAATACCGACACCTAGAGGAGTAATACCGATACCCAGACGAGTAATAACAAACCAGAGGAATAATACCGCTACCCAGCCGGGTAATAGCATCACTCCTAGTAGTAATATCTTCATCCACAGGAGTAATACCGTCACCAAGAGGAGAAATACCGAAATTCAGTAGACTAATACCGACATCCAGAGGATTAATACCATCAGCCAGAGGAGTAATACCGTCAGCTAGAGGAGTAATACCGACATCCAGAGGCGTAATACCGACACTCAGAGGTGTAATACCGACATCTAGAGGAGCAATACGGACACCCAGAGGAGCAATACCGACACAGAAAGCATTAATATCGACACCCAGAGAGTAATACCGGCACACAGCCGAGTAATACCGTCACCCAGAGAAGTAATACCGTCAGCTAGAGGAGTAATACCATCACCCAGAGGAGTAATACTGTCACCCATAGGATTAATATAGACACCAGAGGAGTAACACCGTCACACAGAGGAGTAATACAATCATACAGATAATTAATGCTGTCACCCAGATGAGTAATACAGACGCCAGAGGAGTAATACCGACACCCAGAGGAATAGTACCATCACCCAGCGGAGGAATACCCACATCCAGAGAATTAATACCCCATCCAGAAGAGTCATACCGACATCCAGAGAATAATACCGACAACCAGAGGAGTGGGAGTAATACTGGCACCCAGAGAGTAATACCCACACCCAGACGAGCAATACCATCACCCAGAGGAGTAATACCGTCACCCAGAGGAGTAATCCCATCACACAGAGGAGTACTACCGTCACACAGAGGAGTAATGCCATCACACAGAGGAGTAATCCTGTCACCCAGATGAGTAATACAGACGCCAGTGGAATAATACCGACACCCAGAGGAGTAATACCATCACCCAGCGGAGTAATACCCACATCCAGAGGATCAATACCCCATCCAGACGCGTAATACCGGCATCCAGAGAGTATTACCGACAACCAGAGAAGTAGGAGTAATACTGGCACCCAGAGTGTAATACCGACACCCAGACGAGCAATACCATCACCCAGAGGAGTGAAACTGTCACCCAGAGGAGTAATACCGAACAGCAGAGGAGTAATATCGACATCCAGACGAGCAATGCTGACATCCAGAGAAGTAATACCGACATCCAGAGGAGTAATACCGACATCCAGCTGTGTAATACCGACACCCAGAGGAGTAATATCGACACCCAGAGGAGTAATACCGACAAGCAGCGGATAAATACCGACATCCCGACGAGTAATACCAACCCAGAGGAGTAATACGGATATCCAGTGCTGGAATGCCGACACCCAGAGGAGTAATACTTTCACCCAGAGGTGTAATATTGTCAACCAGAGGAGTAATACCGTCACCCAGAGGAGTGACACCTACAACCAGAGTAGTAATACCGACATCCAGGTGAGTAATAGTGTCACCAAGAGGAGTAATACCGCCATCCAGAGGAGTAATAATGTGAACTAGAGCAGTAGGACCGATATCCAGAGGGGTAATGCGGTCACCCAGGGGATCTAAACCGTCACCGAGAGGAGTAATACCGACATCCGGAGGAGTTATACCGTCACCCAGATATTAATTCCTTCACCCAGAGGAGTAATACCGATATCCAGAGGGGTAATACGGTCGCCCAGGGGAGTTATACTGTCAACAGGAGGAGTAAAACCAACACCCAGAGGAATAATACCGATATCCAGAGGAGTAATACCATCACCCAGAGGAGCAATACCGTCACCCAGAGGAGTACTACCGTCACCCACGAGGTAATACCGACATCCACAACAGTAATTCCGACACACGGAGGAGTAATGCCGACATCCAGAGGAGTAATACCGACACCCAGAGGAGTAATATCGACACCCAGAGGAGTAAAACCGACATCCAGAGGAGTAACCTCGTCAGACAGAGGAGTAATACCGACACAAAGAGGAGTAATGCCGTAACCCATATGAGTAATACCGAACAGTAGAGGAGCAATATCGACATCCAGACGAGTAATGCTGACATCCAGAAAAGTAATACCGACATCCAGAGGAGTAATACCGACATCCAGGTGTGTAATACCGACACCCAGAGGAGTAATATCGACACCCAGAGGAGTAATACCGACAAGCAGCGGATAAATACCGACACCCCGACGAGTAATACCAACCCAGAGGAGTAATACTGATATCCAGAGCTGGAATGCCGACACCCAGAGGAGTAATACTTTCACCCAGAGGTGTAATATTTTCAACCAGAGGAGTAATACCGTCACCCAGAGGAGTAACACCTACAACCAGAGTAGTAATACCGACATCCAGATGAGAAATAGTGTCACCAAGAGGAGTAATACCGCCATCCAGAGGAGTAATAATGTGAACTAGAGCAGTAGGACCGATATCCAGAGGAGTAATGCGGTCACCCAGAGGATCTAAACCGTCACCGGGAGGAGTAATACCGACATCCAGAGGAGTAATACCGTCACCCAGAGGATTAATACCTTCACCCCGAGGAGTAATACTGTCACCAAGGGGGGTAAATCCAACATTCAGAGGAGTAAAACCGACACCGAGAGGAGCGATACCGACATCCAGAGGAGAGATACCGTCACCCAGATAAGTAATACCGATATCCAGGGAAGTAATATCGAGAGCCAGAGGAGTAATACCGACATCCAGATGAATAATACCGACACTCAGAGGATCAATACCGACACCGAGAGGAGTAATACCGACACCCAGATGAGTAATAGCGACACCCAGAGGAGTAATACCGACACCTAGAGCAGTAATACCGAAATCGAGAGCAGTAATACCGTCACCCAGAGATGTAATACAGCCTGATGCAATCACCTAGAGTATTAATACCGAAAAGCAGAGGAGTAAAGCAGTCGTGAAGCGGAGTAATACCCTCAACCAGAGGAGCAATACCGACACCGAGAGGAGTAATACCGACACCCAGATGAGTAATAGCGACACCCAGAGGAGTAATACCGACACCTAGAGCAGTAATACCGAAATCGAGAGCAGTAATACCGTCACCCAGAGATGTAATACAGCCTGATGCAATCACCTAGAGTATTAATACCGAAAAGCAGAGGAGTAAAGCAGTCGTGAAGCGGAGTAATACCCTCAACCAGAGGAGCAATACCGACACCTAGAGAAGTACATGTGACATCCAGAAGAGTAATCCCGACATCCAGAGGAGTAATACCGACACCCAGACGAGTAATACCGTCACCCAGAGGAGTAATACCGACATCCACATGAGTAATACTTTCACCAAGAGGAGTATTACCGACACCCAGAGGAGTAATACCGACACCAGAGGAGCAATACTGACACCAAAAGGAATAATACCGACATCCAGAGGAGTAATACCGTCACCCAGGGGAGTAATACCGACATCCACAACAGTAATACCGACACGCAGAGGAGTAATACCGACATCCAGAGGAGTAATACCGACACCCAGAGGAGTAACATCGACACCTAGAAGAGTAAACCCGACATCCAGAGGAGTAATTTCGTCACACAGAGGAATGATACCGACACCCAGAGGATTAATACCGACACCAGTGAATTAATACTGACACCCAAAGGAGTAATACCGACACCAAGATGAGTAATACCTATACCCAGACGAGTAATACCAAACCAGAGGAATAATACAGCTACCCAGAGGAGTAATAGCGTCAGCACGAGTAGTAATACCTTCATCCAGAGGAGTAATACCATAACCCAGAGGAGTAATACTGACATCTAGAGGAGCAATACCGACATCCAGAGGAGTGATACTACACCGAGAGGAATAATACCGATACACAGAGCAGTAATACCGACACCCAGAGATGTAGAACCGAAACCCAGAGGTCTAATACCCTCAGCCAAAGGAGTAATACCGACATTTAGAGGAGGAATACCTACATCCAGAGGAGTAATGCCGACACCCAATGGAGTAATACCGACACCCAGATGATGAATGCCGACATCCAGAGGAGTAATACCGACACGCAGATAAGTAATACCAACACCCAAAGGAGTAATACCGTCATCCAGAGGAGTAATAACGAAACCCAGAAGATTCAATCCCACACCCAGAGGAGTAATACCGACACCCACCGGAGCAGGACTGAGACGCAGGGGAGCAATACCGACGCCCAGTTGTGTAATACGATCACCCGGAAGAGTAATCAAGACACCCAGAGGAGTAATATCAACCCAGAGGAGTATTACGGACACCCAGAGGAGTAATATCAAAACAGAGGAGTAATACCGCCACCCAGAGGAATAATAGCGTCACCCCGAGTAGTAATACCTTCATGCAGAAGAGTAATACTCTCACCCAGAGGAGTAATACCGATATCCAGAGGAGTAATACGATCACCCAGGGGAGTTATACCGTTACCGAGAGGAGTAATACCGACACGCAGAGGAATAATACAGACATTCAGAGGAGTAATACCATCACCCAGATGGGTAATGCCGTCACCGAGAGGAGAAGTACCGTCAACCAGGGGAGCAATACCGACATCCAGAGAAGTAATACCGACACGCAGAGGAGTAATATCGACATCCAGAGGAGTAATACCGACACTCATAGTAGTAATATAGACACCCAGATCAGTAATACCGTCATCCAGATGAGTAATACCGTCACCCAGATGAGTAATACCGACACCCAGAGGAGTAATGCCGTCACCCAGTGTATCGCAGGGAAGAAGCCCGGTCCCACCATTCTATCGCAGGGAGGAGGCCCAGTCCCACCAGTGTATCGCAGGGAGGAGGTGTAAGGTTCGAAAATCCACGGCCGCATTTAGAACACCGTAGGGAACTAACGTGGGATCGTTCCATACACTAAATAAACATTTTTTGGCCAAGTGAAAGCAGGCTGGGAAAACGCGTGGACAGATACAGACATTGTGGAATCTAGCTCACAAGCGAGACCGAGGCACTGGCCAATGGGGCAAAAGTGCATTCTGGCAGGCCAATCAGGGGTCGAGTCGGGCCTATAGTGGGGAAATCTTCAACCAATAAGGACTCCCTGGCCCAGTTTGAAAATGATTTCTCCCCCCAAATCAAAGTACAAATGTGGGCCATTATCGACCTAATTAATTTGGACAATAGCTCTGAATCAAAACTATGAATCACAGCAGGAATGGCCCACTGACTCCCAGGACTATAACAAAGGCCGTCACCCAGAGGAGTAATACCGAACACCAGAGGAGTAAAATCGACATCCAGATGAGTAATGCCGACATCCAGAGAAGTAATACCATCAGCCAGAGGAGTAATACAGACAGCCAGTGGTGTAGTACCGAGAGCCAGTGGAGTGATACCGAACCCCAGAGGAGTAACATATACATCAAGAGGAGTAATACCGTTGCCCAGAGGAGTAATACCGTCACCCAGAGGAGTAATACTGTCACACATGGGAGTAATTCCGACGCCCCGAAGAGTAAAACCAACACCCAGATGAGTAATACCGAAACCCAGATGCGTAGTACCGTCACGCAGATGAGTAATACCGACACCAGAGGAGTAACACCGTCACGCAGAGGGGTAATACAAACACCCAGAGGATTAATATCGACACCCAGAAGTGTAATACCGACACTCAAAGGAGCAATACCGGCACCGAGAGGAGTAATACCGACACCCAGATGAGTAATAGCGACACCCAGAGGAGTAATACCGACACCCAGGGCAGTAATTCCGAAATCCAGCGGAGTAATACCGTCACCCAGAAAAGTAATACTTTCACCCAGAGGATTAATACCGAAAAGCAGAGAAGTAAAACCGTCGCGAAGAGGAGTAATACCGTCACCCAGTGGAGCAATACCGACATCCAGAGAAGTATAACTGACATGCAGAGTAGTAATACCGACACCCAGACAAGTAATACCGTCACCCAGAGGACGAATACCGACATCCAGAGGAGTAATACCGACACCAGACGAGTAATACCGACACCCAGAGGAGTAATACCGACATCCAGAGGAGTAATACCGTTACAAAGTGGAGTAATACCGATACCCTTAGGAGTAATACCGACATGCAGAGGAGTAATACCGTCACCCGGAGGAGTAATACCGAACACCGGAGGAGTAATATCGACATCCAGAGGAGTAATATCGACATCCAGATGAGTAATACCGTCACAAAGTGGAGTAATACCGACACCTATAGTAGTAATACCGACATGCAGAGGAGTAATACCGTCACCCAGAGGAGTAATACCGAACACCAGAGGAGTAATACCGAAACCCAACAGAGTAATACCGACACCCTGAGGAGTAATACCGACACGCAGCTGTCAGCATTACTCGCCTGGATGTCGATATCACGCCTCTGCTATTCGGTATTACTCCTCTGGGTATCGGGATTACACCGCCGGGTGACGGAATTACTGAATAGTGTGTCGGTATTGCTCCTCTGGCTCTCTGCACTGCTCCTCTAGGTGTCGCAATTACTCCTCTGGATGGCGGTATTACCCCTCTCGATGTCGTTATTGCTCCTCCGGGTGTCGGTATTGCTTCTCTGGATGTCGATATTAATCTTCTGTGGGTCTGTATTACTCATCTGGGTGTCGGTATTGCTCCTCTGGGTGTCAGTATTGCTTCTCTGGATGTAGGTATTACTCCTCTGGGTGATGGCATTTCTCATCTGGGATTCGGTATTACTCTTTTGGTCGACAGTATTACTCCTCTAGGTGTTGGTATTGCTCCTCTAGCTGTCGGGATTACTCATCTGGGTGACAGCATTACTCCTCCGGGTATTGGTATTACTCCTGTGGGTGATGGCATTACTCCTCTTGGAGACAGTATTGCTCCCATCAGTCTACTTAGTACTCCTCTAGATGTCGATATTAATCATCTGGCTGTCGTTATTACTCTCTAGGTGACAGTATTATTCCTCTGGGTCTCGGTATTAATCCACTGGTCACAGTATTAGTCCTCAGTGTGTCGGTAATACTCATCTGGGTGACAATATTACTCCTGTGTGTGTCGGGATTACTCCTCTGGCTGTCTATATTACTCGTCTGGCTGACAATATTACTCATCTGGGTGTCTGTATTAGTCCTGTGACGTCTGTATTACTCCTCTGGGTTACAGTAATTCTCTTCTGTGTGATGGTATTACTCCTCTTCGTGACGGTTTTACTCCCCTGCGTTTCGGTATTACTCCTCAGGGTGAAGGTATTACTCTCCTGGGTATCGGTATTGCTCCTCTGGGTGTTGGTATTGCTCCTCTGGGTGTAGATATTACTCCTCTAGGTGACGACATTACTCATCTGGTTTTCGGTATTACTCATCTGGTTGACAGTATTACTCCTCTGGGTGACGACATTACTCATCTGGTTTTCGATATTACTCCTCTGGTTGACAGTATTACTCCTCTGGTTATCGGTATTGTTCCTCTGGACGTCGGTATTACTCCACTTCGTGACGGTATTAATCATCTGGTTGTCGGTATTACGCCACTGGGTGTCGGTATTGCTCATCTGGGTGTCGGTATTGCTCCTCTGCGTATCGGTATTACTCCTCTGGATATCGGTATTACTCCTCTGGATGCCGGTATTGCTCCTCTGGGTGTCGGTATTACTCCTCTAGGTGCCATTGTTGCTCCTCCGGCTGTCGGTATTGCTCCTCTGGATGTCGATTCTACTAATCTGTGTGTCGGTATTACTCCTCTGGGTGTCGGTATTACTCCTCGCTGTTTGTTGTGCTCCTCTGGGTGACGATGTTACTCCTGTGGATGTCGATCTTACTCCTCTGGCTGTCGGCATTGCTCCGCTGGGTGTCAGTATAGCTCCTCTGGATGTAGGGATTACTCCCCTGGGTGATGGCATTACTCATCTGGGTTTCGGTATTACTTTTTCGGGTGTTGGTATTCGTCCTCTGGCTGTCAGTATTTCTCATCTTGGTGACAGTATGGCTCCTCTGGATGGTGGTATTACTTCTCTGGATGTCGGTATTACTCCTCTGGGTGACCGTATCACTCTTCTGGGTGTCGGTATTGCTCCAGTGGGTGAAGGTATTACTTCTCTACGTGATGGCTTTGCTCCCATGCTATTCGGTATGATTCCTCTGGGTGACAGTACTACTTCTCTGGGTGACGGCACCATTCCTCTGGATTTCGGTATTACTCATCTCGGTGTCGGTATTCCTCCTCTAGGTGTCGCAATTACTCCTCCGGATGGCGGTATTACCCCTCTCGATGTCGTTATTGCTCCTCCGGATGTCGGTATTGCTTCTCTGGATGTCGATATTAATCTTCTGTGGGTCTGTATTACTCCTCTGGATAGCGGTATTACTCCTCTTGGTGACAATATTACTCAACTGGATGTCGGTATTACTACTCTGGTTGTCGGTGTTACTCCTCTGGGTGACGGTATTACTCCTCTGGTTGAAAATATTACACCTCTGGGTGAAAGTATTACTCCTCTGGTTGTCGGCATTGCAGCTCTGGATATCAGTATTACTCCTCTGGGTTGGTATTACTCGTCGGGGTGTCGGTATGTATCCGCTGCTTGTCGGTATTACTCCTCTGGGTGTTGATATTACTCCTCTGTGTGTCGGTATTACACACCTGGATGTCGGTATTACTCCTCTGGATGTCGGTTTTACATCTCCGGATGTCAGCATTACTCGCCTGGATGTCGATATCACTCCTCTGCTGTTCGGTATTACTCCTTTGTGTGACGCAATTACACCTCTGGATGTCGGTTTTACTCCTCTGGGTGTTGATATTTCTCCTCCGGGTGTCGATATTACTCCTCTGGATGTCGGCATTGCTCCTCTGTGTATCGGTATTAGTTGTGGATGTCATTATTACTCCCCTGGGTGACGGTATTACTCCTCTGGGTGACGGTATTACTCCTCTGGATGATGATATTACTCCTCTGGGTGTCGGGATTACACCGCCGGGTGACGGAATTACTGAATAGTGTGTCGGTATTGCTCCTCTGGGTCTCTGCACTGCTCCGCTGCGTGTCGGTATTACTGCTCAGGGTGTCGGTATTACTCTGTTGGGTTTCGGTATTACTCCTCTGGTGTTCGGTATTACTCCTCTGGGTGTCGGTATTACTCCTCTGGTGTCGGTATTGCTCCCCTGGAGAGCGGTATTACTCCTCTTGGTGACAATATTACTCAACTGGATGTCGGTATTACTACTCTGGTTGTCGGTGTTACTCCTCTGGGTGACGATATTACTCCTCTGGTTGAAAATATTACACCTCTGGGTGAAAGTATTACTCCTCTGGTTGTCGGCATTGCAGCTCTGGATATCAGTATTACTCCTCTGGGTTGGTATTACTCGTCGGGGTGTCGGTATTTATCCGCTGCTTGTCGGTATTACTCCTCTGGGTGTCGAGATTACTCCTCTGGGTGTCGGTATTACACACCTGGATGTCGGTATTACTCCTCTGGATGTCGGTTTTACTTCTCTGGATGTCAGCATTACTCGCCTGGGTGTCGATATCACTCCTCTGCTGTTCGGTATTACTCCTCTGGGTTTCGGAATTACACCGCCGGGTGACGGAATTACTGAATAGTGTGTCGGTATTGCTCCTCTGGGTCTCTGCACTGCTCCGCTGCGTATTGGTATTACTCCTCAGGGTGTCGGTATTACTCTGTTGGGTTTCGGTATTACTCCTCTGGTGTTCGGTATTACTCCTCTGGGTGACGGTATTACTCCTCTGCATGTCGGTATTACTACTATAGATGTCGGTATTACTCCACTTTGTGACGGTATTACTCATCTGGATGTCGGTATTACTCCTCTGGATGTCGATATTACTCCTCTGGTGTTCGGTATTACTCCTCCGGGTGACGGTATTACTCCTCTGCATGTCGGTATTACTCCTAAGGCTATCGGTATTACTCCACTTTGTGACGGTATTTCTTGTCTGGGTGTCGGTATTACTACTCTGCATGTCAGTTATACTTCTCCGGATGTCGGTATTGCTCCTCTGGGTGACGGTATTACTCCTCTGCGTGACGGTTTTACTCCTCTGCTTTTCGGTATTAATCTTCTGGGTGAAAGTATTACTTTTCTGGGTAATATTGTCATCAAGAGGAGTAATACCGCTATCCAGAGGAGCAATACCGACACCAGAGGAGTAATACCGACACCCAGAGGAGTAATACCGAACACCAGAGGAGTAATACAGAAACCCAACAGAGTAATACCGACACCCTGAGGAGTAATACCGACATGCAGCGGAGCAGTGCAGAGACCCAGAGGAGCAATACCGACACACTATTCAGTAATTCCGTCACCCGGCGGCGTAATCCCGACACCCAGAGGAGTAATACCATCATCCAGAGGAGTAATACCGTCACCCAGAGGAGTAATACCGTCACCCAGGGGAGCAATACTGACATCCACAACAGTAATACCGATACACAGATGAGCAATGCCGACATCCAGAGGAGTAATACCGACACCTGGAGGAGAAATATCAACACCCAGAGGAGTAAAACCGACATCCAGAGGAGTAATTTCGTCACACAGAGGAGTAATACCGAACAGCAGAGGAGTGATATCGATATCCAGGCGAGTAATGCTGACATCCAGAGAAGTAAAACCGACATCCAGAGGAGTAATACCGACATCCAGGTGTGTGTAATACCGACACCCAGAGGAGTAATATGGACACCCAGAGGAGTAATACCGACAAGCAGCGGATAAATACCGACACACCGACGAGTAATACCAACCCAGAGGAGTAATACTGATATCCAGAGCTGCAATGCCGACAACCAGAGGAGTAATACTTTCACCCAGAGGTGTAATATTTTCAACCAGAGGAGTAATACCGTCACCCAGAGGAGTAACACCGACAACCAGAGTGGTAATACCGACATCCAGTTGAGTAATATTGTCACCAAGAGGAGTAATACCGCTATCCAGAGGAGCAATACCGACACCAGAGGAGTAATACCGACACCCAGAGGAGTAATAAATACATCCAGCGGAGTAATACCGTCACAAAGTGGAGTAATACCGACACCCATAGGAGTAATACCGACATGCAGAGGAGTAATACCAACCCAGAGGAGTAATACCAACACCCAGATGAGTAATATCGACACACAGAGGAGTCATACCGACACACAGACGAGTAAGACCAAACCAGAGGAGTAATACCGCCACCCACAGGAGTAATAGCTTCACCCCGAGTAGTAGTACCTAAATCAAGAGGAGTAATACTGTCACCCAGAGGGGTAATACCGATATCCAGAGGGGTAATGCGGTCACCCAGGGGAGTTATACTGTCAACAAGAGGAATAATACCAACACCCAGAGGAATAATACCGATATCCAGAGGAGTAATACCATCACCCAGAAGAGTAATACCGTCCCCCAGTGGAGTAATACCGTCACCCAGAGAAGTAATACTTTCACCCAGAGGATTAATACCGAAAAGCAGAGGAGTAAAACCGTCGCGAAGAGGAGTAATACAGTCACCCAGAGGAGCAATAGCGACATCCAGAGAAGTATAACTGACATGCAGAGGAGTAATACCGACACCCAGATGAGTAATACCGTCACCCAGAGGACGAATACCGACATCCAGAGAAGTAATACCGATATCCAGGTGAGTAATTCTTTCACCCATAGGATTAATACCGAAAAGCATTGGAGTAAAACCGGCGCGAAGACGAGTAATACCGACACCCAGAGGAGTAAGACCGACACCAGAGGAGTAATACCGACACCGAGAGGAGTAATACCGACATCCAGAGGCGTAATACCGTCACAACATGGAGTAATACCGACACCAATAGGAGTAATACCGACATGCAAAGGAGTAATACCAACACCAAAGGAGTAATACCGTCACCCAGAGGAGTAATACCGAAGCCCAAAAAGAGTAATATCGACACCCTGAAGAGTAATACCGACACGCAGCGGACCAATGCAGAGATCCAGAGGAGCAATACCGAGATCCATTTGAGTAATTCCATCACCCGGCGGTGTAATCCCGACACCCAGAGGAGTAATATTGTCACCCAGAGGAGTACTACCGAAACACTGAGGAGCAATACTGTGACCCAGAGGAGTAATACTGTCAACCAGTGGAGTAATATCGAGACCCAGAGGAATAATACTGTCACGCAGAGAGTAATACCGACAGCCACAGGAGTACAATCGACATCTAGAGGAGTAGTACTGACACTGAGAGGAGCGATACCGTCACCCAGAGGAGTAATGTCGTCACCCAGAGGAGTAACACCGATACCCAGAGGAGTAATGCCGTCACCGAGATGAGTAAACCCGACAACTAGAGGAGCAATACCAATACCAGAGGATTAATACTGTCGACCAGATAAGTAATACCGAAACCCAGATGAGTAATGTCATCACCCACAGGAGTAATACCTACACCTAGAGCAGCAATAATGACACCCAGAGGAGCAAAACCGTCAGCCGGAGGAACAATAACGACACCGAGAGGAGTAATACCGACATCCAGAGGAGTAATAGCGACACCCAGAGGAGTAATAGCGACACCCAGAGGCGTAATACAGAAATCCAGAGGGGTGATGCCGTCACCCAGAGAACTAATACTGTCATCCAGAGGAATAATATCGTACAACAGTGGAGCAAAACGGTCGCGAAGAGGAGTAATACCTTCACCCAGAGGAGCAATATCGAGACCCAGAGGAGTGATACCGACACCGAGAGGAGAAATACCGACACCCAGAGGAGTAATACCGACACCAAGATGAATAATACCTATACCCAGACGAGTAATACCAAATCAGAGGAATAATACAGCTACCCAGAGGAGTAATAGCGTTACCATGAGTAGTAATGCCTTCATCCAGAGGAGTAATACCGTCACCCAGAGGAGTAATAATGACATCTGGAGGAGTAATACCGACATCCAGAGGAACAATACTACACCGAGAGGAATAATACCGACACACAGAGCAGTAATACCGACACCCAGAGATGTAGTACCGAAACCCAGAGGTCTAATACCCTCAGCCAAAGGAGTAATACCGACATTTAGAGGAGGAATACCTACATCCAGAGGAGTAATGCCGAAACCCAATGGAGTAATACCGACACCCAGATGATGAATACCGACATCCAGAGGAGTAATACTGACACGCAGTGGAGTAATATCGACAACCAGGCGAGTAATAACAACCCAGAGGAGTAATACCGAACACCCAGAGGAGTAAAATCGACATCCAGATGAGTAATGCCGACATCCAGAGAAGTAATACCATCAGCCAGAGGAGTAATACAGACAGACAGTGGTGTAGTACCGAGAGCCAGTGGAGTGATACCGAACCCCAGAGGAGTAACATATACATCAAGAGGAGTAATACCGTTGCCCAGAGGAGTAATACCGTCACCCAGAGGAGTAATACTGTCACACATGGGAGTAATTCCTACGTCCTGAGGAGTAAAACCAACACCCAGATGAGTAATACCGAAATCCAGATGAGTAGTACCGTCACGCAGATGAGTAATACCGACACCAGAGGAGTAACACCGTCACGCAGAAGGTAATACAAACAGCCAGAGGATTAATATCGACACCCAGAAGTGTAATACCGACACTCAGAGGAGCAATACCGGCACCGAGAGGAGTAATACCGACACCCAGATGAGTAATAGCGACACCCAGAGGAGTAATACCGACATCCAGAGGAGTAATACCGTCACCCAGAGGAGTAATACCGAACACCAGAGGAGTAATACCAAAATCCAACAGAGTAATACCGACACCCTGAGGTGTAATACCGACACGCAACAGAGCAGTGCAGAGAGACAGAGGAGCAATACCGACACACTATTCAGTAATTCTGTCACCCGGCGGTGTAATCCCGACACCCAGAGGAGTAATACCGAACAGCAGAGGCGTGATATCGACATCCAGGCGAGTAATGCTGACATCCAAAGAAGTAAAACCGACATCCAGAGGAGTAATACCGACATCCAGGTGTGTAATACCGACACCCAGAGGAGTAATATCGACACCCAGAGGAGTAATACCGAAAGCAGCGGATAAATACCGACAACCCGACGAGTAATACCAACCCAGAGGAGGAATACTGATATCCAGAGCTGCAATGCCGACAACCAGAGGAGTAATATTTTCACCCAGATGTGTAATATTTTCAACCAGAGGAGTAACACCGACAACCAGAGTAGTAATACCGACATCCAGTTGAGCAATATTGTCACCAAGAGGAGTAATACCGCTATCCAGAGGAGCAATACCGACACCAGAGGAGTAATACCGACACCCAGAGGAGTAATACCGAACACCAGAGGAGTAATACCGAAACCCAACAGAGTAATACCGACGCCCTGAGGAGTAATACCGACATGCAGCAGAGCAGTGCAGAGACCCAGAGGAGCAATACCGACACACTATTCAGTAATTCCGTCACCCGGCGGTGTAATCCCGACACCCAGAGTAGTAATACCATCATCCAGAGGAGTAATACCGTCACCCAGAGTTGTAATACCGTCACCCAGGGGAGTAATACTGACATCCACAACAGTAATACCGATACACAGAGGAGCAATGCCGACATCCAGAGGAGAAATACCGACACCTGGAGGAGAAATATCAACACCCAGAGGAGTAAAACCGACATCCAGAGGAGTAATTTCGTCACACAGAGGAGTAATACCGAACAGCAGAGGAGTGATATCGACATCCAGGCGAGTAATGCTGACATCCAGAGAAGTAAAACCGACATCCAGAGGAGTAATACCGACATTCAGGTGTGTAATACCGACACCCAGAGGAGTAATATCGACACCCAGAGGAGTAATACCGACAAGCAGCGGATAAATACCGACACCCCGACGAGTAATACCAACCCAGAGGAGTAATACTGATATCCAGAGCTGCAATGCCGACAACCAGAGGAGTAATACTTTCACCCAGAGGTGTAATATTTTCAACCAGAGGAGTAATACCGTCATCCAGAGGAGTAACACCGACAACCAGAGTAGTAATACCGACATCCAGTTGAGTAATATTGTCACCAAGAGGAGTAATACCGCTATCCAGAGGAGCAATACCGACACCAGAGGAGTAATACCGACACCCAGAGGAGTAATACAGACATCCAGAGGAGTAATGGCGTCACAAAGTGGAGTAATACCGATACCCATAGGAGTAATAACGACATGCAGAGGAGTAATACCAACACCAAAGGAGTAATACCGTCACCCAGATGAGTAATACCGACATGCAGCGGAGCAATGCAGAGACCCAGAGGAGCAATACCGACACCCAGTTGAGTAATTCCGTCACCCGCCGGTGTAATCCCGACACCCAGAGGAGTAATACCAACCCAGAGGAGTAATACCAACACCCAGATGAGTAATATCGACACACAGAGGAGTCATACCGACACCCAGACGAGTAAGACCAAACCAGAGGAGTAATACCGCCACCCACAGGTGTAATAGCTTCACCCCGAGTAGTAGTACCTAAATCGAGAGGAGTAATTCTGTCACCCAGAGGTGTAATACCGATATCCAGAGGGGTAATACGGTCACCCAGGGGGGTTATACTGTCAACAAGAGGAGTAATACCAACACCCAGAGGAATAATACCGATATCCAGAGGAGTAATACCATCACCCAGAGGAGTAATACCGTCACCCAGTGGAGTAATACCGTCACCCAGAGAAGTAATACTTTCACCCAGAGGATTAATACCGAAAAGCAGAGGAGTAAAACCGTCGCGAAGAGGAGTAATAGCGTCACCCAGAGGAGCAATAGCGACATCCAGAGAAGTATAACTTACATGCAGAGGAGTAATACCGACACCCAGAGGAGTAATACCGAACACCAGAGGAGTAATACCGAAACCCAACAGAGTAATACCGACAACCTGAGGAGTAATAGCGACATGCAGCGGAGCAGTGCAGAAACCCAGAGGAGCAATACCGACACACTATTCAGTAATTCCGTCACCCGGCGGTGTAATCCCGACACCCAGAGGAGTAATACCATCATCCAGAGGAGTAATACCGTCACCCAGAGGAGTAATACCGTCACCCAGGGGAGTAATACTGACATCCACAACAGTAATACCGATACACAGAGGAGCAATGCCGACATCCAGAGGAGTAATACCGACACCTGGAGGAGAAATATCAACACCCAGAGGAGTAAAACCGACATCCAGAGGAGTAATTTCGTCACACAGAGGAGTAATACCGAACAGCAGAGGAGTGATATCGACATCCAGGCGAGTAATGCTGACATCCAGAGAAGTAAAACCGACATCCAGAGGAGTAATACCGACATTCAGGTGTGTAATACCGACACCCAGAGGAGTAATATCGACACCCAGAGGAGTAATACCGACACGCAGCGGATAAATACCGACACCCCGACGAGTAATACCAACCCAGAGGAGTAATACTGATATCCAGAGCTGCAATCTCGACAACCAGAGGAGTAATACTTTCACCCAGAGGTGTAATATTTTCAACCAGAGGAGTAATACCGTCACCCAGAGGAGTAACACCGACAACCAGAGTAGTAATACCGACATCCATTTGAGTAATATTGTCATCAAGAGGAGTAATACCGCTATCCAAAGGAGCAATACCGACATCAGAGGAGCAATACCGACACCCAGAGGAGTAATACAGACATCCAGCGGAGTAATACCGTCACAAAGTGGAGTAATACTGACACCCATAGGAGTAATAACGACATGCAGAGGAGTAATACCAACACCAAAGGAGTAATACCGTCACCCAGATGAGTAATACCGACATGCAGCGGAGCAATGCAGAGACCCAGAGGAGCAATACCGACACCCAGTTGAGTAATTCCGTCACCCGCCGGTGTAATCCCGACACCCAGAGGAGTAATACCAACCCAGAGGAGTAATACCAACACCCAGATGAGTAATATCGACACACAGAGAAGTCATACCGACACCAACAGGTGTAATAGCTTCACCCCGAGTAGTAGTACCTAAATCGCGAGGTGTAATACTGTCACCCAGAGGGGTAATACGGATATCCAGAGGGGTAATACGGTCACCCAGGGGAGTTATACTGTCAACAAGAGGAGTAATACCAACACCCAGAGGAATAATACCGATATCCAGAGGAGTAATACCATCACCCAGAGGAGTAATACCGTCACCCAGTGGAGTAATACCGTCACCCAGAGAAGTAATACTTTCACCCAGAGGATTAATACCGAAAAGCAGATAAGTAAAACCGTCGCGAAGAGGAGTAATACCATCACCCAGAGGAGCAATAGCGAAATCCAGAGAAGTATAACTGACATGCAGAGCTGTAATTCTGTCACCCAGATGAGTAATACTGTCTCCCAGAGGAGTAGCACTGCCACCCTGTGGAGTAGTACCGACACCCAGAGACGTAATGCCGACACGCACAGGGATAATACTGTCACCCAGAGGAGTAACATGACATCCAGAGCAGTAATATCGACACCCAGATGAGTAATACCGACACCCAGAGGAGTAATATGGTCACCGAGAGGAGTATTACCGACACCCTGGGGAGTAATACCGGCAGCCAGTTGATCAATACTGGCAGACTGAAGAGTAATACTGACATCCAGAGGAGCAATACCGACACCAAGAGGAACAATACCGACACCAAGAAGAGTCATATCGGCATCCAGAGGTGTAATACCGACACACAGAGGAGTAAGACCGACATCCAGAGCCGTAATATCGTCACCCAGAAGAGGAATACCGACATTCAGAGGAGTAATACCGACATACAGAGGAGTAATCTCACCACCCAGAGGAGTAATACCGACACCCAGAGGAGTAGTACTGGCACCCAGATGAGTAATACCGATTATCTGGAGAGTAATACCGGCACCCAGAGCGGTATTACCGACAGCCAGTGGAGCAATACTGGCATCCTGAAGGGTAATACTGGCAACCAGAGGAGCAATCCCGACACCATGAGGAGCAATACCGACACCCAGAAGAGTAATATCAACACCCAGAGGAGTAATACCGACAAACAGAGGAGTAAGACCCACATCCAGAGCCGGAATACCGTCACCCAGAGAGTAATACCGACATCCTGGAGTGCATAAGGGATGGTTTTCTAGACCAATATGTTGAGGAACCAACTAGGGGGGAGGCCATCTTAGACTGGGTGTTGTGTCATGAGAGAGGATTAATTAGCAATCTCATTGTGCGAGGCCCCTTGGGGAAGAGTGACCATAATATGGTGGAATTCTGCATTAGGATGGAGAATGAAACAGTAATTTCAGAGACCATGGTCCAGAACTTAAAGAAGGGTAACTTTGAAGGTATGAGGCGTGAATTGGCTAGGATAGATTGGCGAATGATACTTAGGGGGTTGACTGTGGATGGGCAATGGCAGACATTTAGAGACCGCATGGATGAAGTACAACAATTGTACATTCCTGTCTGGCGTAAAAATAAAAAGGGGAAGGTGGCTCAACCGTGGCTATCTAGGGAAATCAGGGATAGTATTAAAGCCAAGGAAGTGGCATACAAATTGGCCAGAAATAGCAGCGAACCTGGGGACTGGGAGAAATTTAGAACTCAGCAGAGGAGGACAAAGGGTTTGATTAGGACAGGGAAAATGGAGTACGAGAAGAAGCTTGCAGGGAACATTAAGACGGATTGCAAAAGTTTCTATAGGTATGTAAAGAGAAAAAGGTTGGTGAAGACAAACGTAGGTCCCCTGCAGTCAGAATCAGGGGAAGTCATAACGGGGAACAAAGAAATGGCGGACCAATTGAACAAGTACTTTGGTTCGGTATTCACTAAGGAGGATACAAACAACCTTCCGGATATAAAAGGGGTCAGAGGGTCTAGTAAGGAGGGGGAACTGAGGGAAATCTTTATTAGTCGGGAAATTGTGTTGGGGAAATTGATGGGATTGAAGGCCGATAAATCCCCAGGGCCTGATGGACTGCATCCTAGAGTACTTAAGGAGGTGGCCTTGGAAATAGCGGATGCATTGACAGTCATTTTCCAACATTCCATTGACTCTGGATCAGTTCCTATGGAGTGGAGGGTAGCCAATGTAACCCCACTTTTTAAAAAAGGAGGGAGAGAGAAAACAGGGAATTATAGACCGGTCAGCCTGACCTCAGTAGTGGGTAAAATGATGGAATCAATTATTAAGGATGTCATAGCAGTGCATCTGGAAAATGGTGACATGATAGGTCCAAGTCAGCATGGATTTGTGAAAGGGAAATCATGCTTGACAAATCTTCTGGAATTTTTTGAGGATGTTTCCAGTAAAGTGGACAAAGGAGAACCAGTTGATGTGGTATATTTGGACTTTCAGAAGGCTTTCGACAAGGTCCCACACAAGAGATTAATGTGCAAAGTTAAAGCACATGGGATTGGGGGTAGTGTGCTGACGTGGATTGAGAACTGGTTGTCAGACAGGAAGCAAAGAGTAGGAGTAAACGGGTACTTTTCAGAATGGCAGGCAGTGACTAGTGGAGTGCCGCAAGGTTCTGTGCTGGGGCCCCAGCTGTTTACATTGTACATTAATGATTTAGACGAGGGGATTAAATGCAGTATCTCCAAATTTGCGGATGATACTAAGTTGGGTGGCAGTGTGGGCTGCGAGGAGGATGCTATTAGGCTGCAGAGTGACTTGGATAGGTTAGGTGAGTGGGCAAATGCATGGCAGATGAAGTATAATGTGGATAAATGTGAGGTTATCCACTTTGGTGGTAAAAACATTGAGACAGACTATTATCTGAATGGTGACAGATTAGGAAAAGGGAAGGTGCAACGAGACCTGGGTGTCATGGTACATCAGTCATTGAAGGTTGGCATGCAGGTACAGCAGGCGGTTAAGAAATCAAATGGCATGTTGGCCTTCATAGCGAGGGGATTTGAATACAGGGGCAGGGAGGTGTTGCTACAGTTGTACAGGGCCTTGGTGAGGCCACACCTGGAGTATTGTGTACAGGTTTGGTCTCCTAACTTGAGGAAGGACATTCTTGCTATTGAGGGAGTGCAGCGAAGGTTCACCAGACTGATTCCCGGGATGGCGGGACTGACCTATCAAGAAAGATTGGATCAACTGGGCTTGTATTCACTGGAGTTCAGAAGAATGAGAGGGGACCTCATAGAAACGTTTAAAATTCTGACGGGTTTAGACAGGTTAGATGCAGAAAGAATGTTCCCAATGTTGGGGAAGTCCAGAACCAGGGGTCACAGTCTGAGGATAAGGGGTAAGCCATTTAGGACCGAGATGAGGAGAAACTTCTTCACCCAGAGAGTGGTGAACCTGTGGAATTCTCTACCACAGAAAGTAGTTGAGGCCAATTCACTAAATATATTCAAAAGGGAGTTAGATGAAGTCCTTACTACTCGGGGGATCAAGGGTTATGGCGAGAAAGCAGGAAGGGGGTACTGAAGTTTCATGTTCAGCCATGAACTCATTGAATGGCGGTGCAGGCTAGAAGGGCTGAATGGCCTGCTCCTGCACCTATTTTCTATGTTTCTATGTTTCTATCCAGATGAGTAATACCGAAATACGGAGGAGTAATCCCAACACCCAGATGAGTGATACTGCCGACAAGAGGAGTAACACTGGCACCCAGATGAGTAATACCGACATCCAGAGGAGTAATACCGACACCCAGAGCAGTAATACTGTCACCAAGAGGAGAAATACCGACACCCAGAGGAGTAATGCCGACACACAGGGGAGTGATTCTGTCACCCAGAGGAGTAATACCGACATGCACAGGAGTAATATCTACACTCAGATGAGTAATACCGACAACCGGAGGCGTCATACCGATACCCAGAGGAGTAATACTGACACCCAGAGGAGTAATACTGACACCCAGAAGAGTTATACCGATATCCAGAGGAGTGAGACCCAAGCAGAGTAATGGGCCCCTGTTACAGAAACAGCTCCTGCATTTTCGTTAATTTGGTTGAGGGATTAATATTGGTCAGGACATTGGGGAGGACTTCCTGCTCTTCTAAATAGAGGCCACGGGAACCACTTGAGAGGAACATGATTTAAAGAACCATCCCAAAATATAGTGCCTCCGACACTGTAGCACTCCCTCAGTACTGCCCCTTCTACAGTGCGGCGCTCGCTCAGTACTGCCCCTCCGACAGTGCAGCACTACCTCAATACTGCCCCTCCGACAGTGTAGCGTCCTCCCCTCCACTACCCCTCCACTCTCTCTTCTTCTCTAGGCCGCTCCCCTCCCCATCTACCATTCTTCCTTCCCCTTCCCTTCCTCTCCCCGCTCCCCTCCCCTCTACTGCCACACCACTCCCCCCCGCTTTTCCTCCCCTCCTCTTCCCCTCGCCCTCTGCTTACCCTCAGCTCCACCTCCCCACCCCTTTCGCTCCCCTCCCCCTCCGCTTCTTATTTCCTCCACCCCTCCCCTCCCCCTTCGCAACCACCCATCTCCCCCTCCTCACCACTCTCCCTCCACTCCTCTCCCTCACTCCCCTCCCTCCTCCCCTCCCCTCCCTTTCTCTCCCCTCCCCATCTCCCCCTCTCCCCTCCATATCCCCTCTCCCTCCCCTCCCGCTCCCTCCCTCCCTCCCCTCCCGCTCACCTCCACTCCCCATTCACTCCCTCCTAACCTCCCATCCACTTCATCCCTCACCCACCCGTCCCACATCCCCACCTCTCCTCCTCTGCTCCCCCGTCCTCTCCTCCATCCGCCTCTCACCTCCCCCTCCAGAACCCATGCCTCCCCTTCCCCTGCCCCTCCTCACCTGCATCCCTCCCCACCCCCTCCCTCTCCACTCTCCGTCCCCTTGCCCTCCCCAACCCCTCCCCTCTACTCTCCCTCCCCTTCCCCGCTTCCCTCGCCCTCCCTTCCGCTCTCCACTTCCCATTCCCTGACCCTCCCCTCTCCCTCCCTTCCCCCCCCCCCTCCTCTCCTCCCGTGCCTCTCCCCTCCCCCTCACAACACCGCCCCTCCCATCACCCTTCCCTCCCATGCTTCCCACCTCCCCCTCCCCTCCCAGAGGTGTAATACCGCCACCCAGACGAGTAATACTGTCAACCAGTGGTGTAATACTGACATCCAGTTGAATTAATACCGGCACCCAGAGAAGTAATACCGACACCCACAGGAGTAATACTGTCACACAGAGGAGTCTTACCGACACCTAGAGGGTAATGCCGAAACCCAGGGGAGTAGTGCCGGCATCCAGATGATTAATACCGTCACCCAGAGGAGCAATACCGAAATCCAGAGGAGCAATACGGTCACCCAGAAGAGTAATGCAGTCACCCAGAGGAGTAATACCGACATCTAGAGGAGTAATACCAATACCCAGAGGATTAATACCGACACCCAAAGGATCAATACCGTCACTCAGAGGAGTAATGCCAAAACCCAGAGCTGTAATTCTGTCACCCAGATGAGTAATACTGTCTCCCCGAGGAGTAGCACTGCCACCCTGTGGAGTAGTACCGACACCCAGAGGCGTAATACCGACACGCACAGGAATAATACTGTCACCCGGAGGAGTAACATGACATTCAGAGCAGTAATATCGACACCCAGATGAGTAATACCGTCACCCAGAGGAGTAATACTGTCACCCAGAGGAGAAATACCGACATCCAGAGGAGTAATTCCGTCACCCAGAGGAGTAATACTGTCAACCAGATGAGTAATACCGACAGCCAGAGGAGTAATACCGTCACCCAGACGATTAATACCGTCACCCAGAGGAGTGATACCGACACCCAGAGGAGTAATATCGACAGCCAGATAAGTAACACCATCATCCACAGGAGTAATACCATCATCCAGAGGAGTAATAACGACATCCAGACGAGTAAGACCGTCACCCAAAGGAGTAATACTGTCAGCTTGATGAGTAATATCGACAAACAGAGGAATAATACTGTCACCCAGAGCAGTAATTCCTTCACCCAGAGGATTAATACTGACTCCCAGAGGAATAATCATGTCACCCAGAGGAGTAACACCGTCATCCAGAGCAATAATACTCTCACCTAGAGGAGTAATACCGACACCAAGAGGAATCATACTGTCACACAGAGGAGTAATACCGACACACAGAAAAATAATACTGTGAGCCAGAGGAGCATCACCGCCATTCAGAGGAGTAATACTATCTTCCAGAGTAGTAATACCGACTTACATCGGAATAGAAATCTCGCCAAGAGGAGTAATACCTACACCTAGATGAATAATACAGTCTTCCAGATGAGTAGTACCATCACCCAGAGGAGTAATACCGTCACTCAGAGGAGTAATACCGTCCCCCAGAGGAGTAATTCTGACATCCAGAGGAGTAATATCGATACACAGAGGAGTAATATCGTCACCCAGAGGAGTAATACCGTAATCCAGAGGAGTAATACCGACATCCAGAGGAGTAATACGGTCACCCAGAGGAGTCACGCAGTCGCCGGAGCAGTAATACCGACTCCCAGAGGAGTAATACCGACAACCAGACGATTAATACTGTCACCCAGAGGAGTCTTACCGACACCCAGAGGAGTAATGCCGACACCAAGTCGAGTAATACCGACATCCAGAGGAGTAATAACGTCCCCCACATGAGCAATACCGTCCCCAGAAGGGGTAATACCGTCACCTAAAGGAGCGTCACCAGAGGAGTAATACCGACACCCATGGGAGTAATACCGTCACCCCGAGGAGTACTACCGTCACCCACAGGAGTAACACCGTCCCCATAGGTGTAATACCGTCACCCAGAGGAGTAGTACCGGCATGCAGAGGAGTAATACCGTCACCAAGAGGAGTAATACAGAAATCCAGGGGAGTAATATGGTCATCCAGAGGAGTAATGCCGTCACCCAGAGGAGTAATACCGACATCCAGAGGAATAATACCGACACCCAGAGGATGAATACCGACATCCAGACGATTAATACCGTCAATCAGATGAATAACATCGACCTCCAGACGAGTAATATCGACGCCCAGATGAGTAATGCAATCACCCAGAGGAGTAATAACGACATCCAGAGGAGCAATACCGACAACCAGAGGATTAATACCGACACCGAGGATTAATACCGTCACTCAGAGGAGTAGTATGGAAACGCAGCGGTGTAACTCTGTTGCCCAGATGAGCGATTCTGTCACCCAGAGTGTAGCACTGTCACCCAGAGGAGTAATACCGTCACCAAGAGGAATCATACTGTCACCCAGATGAGCATCACCGACATTAAGAGGAGTAACACTATCTGCCAAAATAGTAAAACCGACTCACAGAGGAATAAAACTCTCACCAAGAGGAGTAATACCTACACCCCCTGATGAATAATACGGTCTTGCAGAGGAGTAATACCGACACCCAGAGCAGTAATACTGTCACACAGAGGAGTAATACCGTCACCCAGAGGAGTAATACCGTCACCCAGAGGAGTTGTACCGACACACAGAGGAGTAATACCGACACCCAGAGGAGTAATACCGTAACCCACAGCAGTAATACCGACATCCAGAGGAGTAATGCCGTCACCCAGAGGAGTAATCCTTTCATCCAGAGGAGTAATGCAGACATCCAGATGAGTAATACCGACATCCAGCGGAGTAACACCGTCAGGCAGAATAGTAATACTGCCATCCAGCGGAGTAAATCTGTTACCCAGAGGAGTGATACCATCATCCAGCAGAGCAATACCTCCACCCACAGGAACAATACTGCCGCCCAGATGAGTAACACCGACATACAGAGGAGTAATACTGTCAGCTAGAGGAGTAACACTGTCACCCTGAGGAGTAATACCGACACCCATAGGAGTAATACCGTCACCCAGAGGAGTAATACCGTCACCTATAGGAGAAATACCGACATCGAGAGATGTAATTCCGTCACGCAGAGGAGTAATATTGTCAACCAGATGAGTAATATCGAAAGCCAGAGGAGTGATGCCGTCACCCAGAGGAGTAATACTGCCACCCGAAGGAGTAATACCGACACCCAGAGGAATAATACTGACAGCCAGAGGAGTAATACCATCACCAAAATGAGTAATACCATCATCCAGCGGAGTAATAACGACATCCAGAGGAGTAAGGCCGTCTTCCAGAGGATTAATACTGTCAGCCAGATGAGTAATATCGACGCACAGATGAGCAATACTCTCACCCAGAGCAGTAATTCCTTCACCCAGAGGATTAATACTGACTGCCAGAAGAAAATCATGTCACCCGGAGGAGTAACATCGTCATCCAAAGAAATAATACTGCCACCCAGAGGAGTAATACCGACACCCAGAGGATTAATACTGTCATCCAGAGGAGTAACACCGATACACAGAAAAATAATACTATCACCCAGAGGAGTATCACCGATATTCACCTAGAGGAGTAACACTGTCACCATGAGGAGTAATACCGACACCCAGAGGATTAATACCGTCACCCAGAGGAGCAATACTGTCAACCAGATGAGTAATATCGACAGCCAGATGAGTAATACCGACACCCAGAGGAGTAATACTGACAGCCACAGGAGTAATATCATCACCCAAATGAGTAATACCTTCATCCAGAGGAGTAATAACGACATCCAGACGAGTAAGGCGGTCTTCCAGAGGAGTAATACTGTCAGCCAGAGGAGTAATATCGACGGACAGATGAGTATTACTCTCACCCAGAGCAGTAACTCCTTCACCCAGAGGATTAATACTGACTCCGAGAAGAATAATCATGTCACCCATAGGAGTAACATCGTCATCCAGAGAAATAATACTGCCACCCAGAGGATTAATACTGACACCAAGAGGAATAATACTGTCATCCAGAGGAGTAACACCGACACACAGAAAACTAATACTCTCACCCAGAGGAGCATCACCGATATTCAGAGGAATAATACTATCTGCCAGAGTAGTAATACCGACTCACAGAGGAATAAAACTCTCACCAAGAGGAGTAATACCTACACCCAGATGAATAATAGCGTCCTCCAGAGGAGTGATACCGACAACAGAGGAATTACACCGACATCCAGAGGAGTAATATCGAAACCCAGATGAGTAATACCGTCACCCAGGTGAGTAATACCACCACCGAGAGGAGTAATACCGAAATCCAGAGGAGTAATATGGCCATCCAGAGGAGTAATGCAGTCACCCAGAGGAGTAATACCGGCATCCAGAGGAGTAATACCGACACCCAGATGATTAATACCGACACCCAGAGGATTAATACCGTCACTCAGAGTAGTAGTATGGAAACCCAGAGGTGTAACTCTGTCGCTCAGATGAGTAATACTGTCACCTAGAGGAGTAGCACTGTCAGCCTGAGGAGTCATATCGGCAGCCAGAGGAGTAACACCGTCACCCAGATGAGTAATTCTGTCACCCAGAGGAGTAAAACCGTCACACAGAGGAGTAAATCGACAGCCAGAGGAGTAATACCATCACCCAAATGAGTAATACCATAATCCAGAGGAGTAATAACGGCATCCAGCGTAGTAGGTCCGTCACCCAGCGGAGTAATACTGTCAGCCAGAAAATACTGTCAGCCAGATGAGTAACATCGAAACACAGATGAGTAATACTGTCACCAAGAGCAGTAATTCCTTCACCCAAAGGATTAATACTTACTCCCAGAGGAATAATCATGTCACCCAGAGGAGTAACACCGTCATCCAGAGAAAAAATACTGTCACCCAGAGAAGTAATACCATCAGACAGAATAGTAATACTGTCATCCAGCGAAGTAACTCTGTTACCCAGAGGAGTAATACCATCCCCAGCGGAGCAATAACTCCACCCACAGGAACAATACTGTCACCCAGACGAGTAACTTCGACATAAAGAGGAGTAATACTGTCACACAGAGGAGTAATACCATCACCCAGAGGAGTAATACCTACATCCAGAGGAGTAATACCGTCACCCTGAGGTATAATACAGTCACCCAGAGGAGTAGAATAGTCACCCAGAGGAGTAATACAGTCCTCCAGAGGAGTAATACTCTCACTCAGGGGAGCAATAACGGAACCCAGAATAGTAATGCAGTCACCCAGAGGAGTAATGCCGGCATCCAGAGGAGTACTACCGTCAGCTATAGGAGAAATACCGACATCCAGATGTGTAATTTCGTTTCCCAGAGGAGTAATACTGTCAACCAGATGAGTAATATCGACAGCCAGAGGAGTAATACTGTCACCCAGATGAGTAACACCGACATACAGAGGAGTAATACTGTCACACAGAGGAGTAATACCATCACCCAGAGGAGTAATACCTACATCCAGAGGAGTAATGCCGTCACCCTGAGGTATAATACAGTCACCCAGAGGAGTAAAACTCTCACCCAGGGGAGCAATAACGGCAGCCAGAATAGTAATGCAGTTACCCAGAGGAGTAATGCCGACATCCAGAGGAGTAATACCGTCACTCAGAGGAATAATAACGAAACCCAGAGGTGTAATGCTGTCACCCAGATGAGTAATACTGTCACCTAGAGGAGTAACACTGTCATCCTGAGGAGTAATAACGACACCCAGACGATTAATACCGTTACCCACAGGAATGATACTGTCACCCAGAGGAGTAACAGCGACACTCCAGAGGAGGAATATCGACACCCAGAGGAGTAATACCTTCACCCAGAGGAATAATACCGTCACCTATAGGAGAAATACCGACATCCAGAGGTGTAATTCCGTCACCCAGAGGAGTAATGCTGTCAACCAGATGAGTAATATCGACAGCCAGAAGAGTAATGTCGTCACCCAGAGGAGTAATACTGTCACCCGAAGGAGTAATACCGACACCCAGAGGAGTAATACCTACACCCAGATGAATAATACCGTCACCCAGAGAAGTAATAACGGCACCCAGAGGAGTAATACCGTCACACGGAGGAGGAATACCGTCACCCAAATCAGTAATACCGACATCCAGAGGTGTAATACTGTCACCCAGAGGAGTAATACCGACATTCAGAGGAGTAATACAGTCAGCCAGAGAAGTAATAATGTAATCCAGCAGAGTAAATCTGTTACGCTGAGGAGCAATACCATCACCCAGAGGAGCAATACCTCCGTCCACAGGAATAGTACTGCCACCCAGATCAGTAATATCGACATACAGATGAGTAATAACGTCACACAGAGGAGTAATACCGTCACCCAGATGAGTAATACCGACATCCAGAGGAGTAATACCGTCACCATGAGGGATTATACTGTCACCCAGAGGAGTAATACCGTCACCGAGAGGAGCAATACAGTCCCCCAGAGGAGTAATACTCTCATCCAGAGGAGTAATAACGGCACCCAGAGGAGTAATACCGACATCCAGAGGAGTAATGCCGACTCCCTGAAGCGTATTAGCGACATCCAGAGGAATAATACCGAAACCAAGAGATGTAATACTGTCACCCAGAGGAGTAATACCGTCACCCAGATCAGTTACACAGACACCCAGAGAAATAATATCGACATGCAGAGGAGTAATATCGATACCCACATGAGTAATGCCAACATTCAGAGGAGTAATCGCGACACCCAGACGTGTAATAACGACACCCAGTCGAGTAATAGCGACTTCCAGTGGAGTAATAGCGACATCCAGAGGAGTAATACCGACATACAGAGGAGTAATACTGTCACCCAGATGAGTATTGCTTTCAGCCAGAGGAGTAATAGTGACACACAGTGGAAAATTACCAACATCCAGAGAAGTAATAACGATACCCAGATGAGTAATAGCGACACCCAGAGGAGTAATACCAACATCCAGAGGAGCAATACCGGCACCAAGAGGAGTGATACTTTCACCCAGAGGAGTACTTCTGTCACCCAAAGGAGTACTTCCGACATCCAGAGGAGTCATACTGTCACCCAGCGGAGTAATTCCGTCACCCAGAGGAGTAATACCGTCACCCAGAGGAGCAGTAGCGACACACAGAAGTGTAATACCTTTACCTAGAGGAGTAATACTGACATCCAGAAGAATAATACCGACACCCAGAGGAGCAATGCCGACACCCAGAAGAGCAATACCGACACCCAGAGGAGTAATATCGATATTAAGAGGAGTAATATGGACACACAGAGGAGTAAGACCGACATCCATATGCGTAATACCGTCACCCAGACGAGTAATACTGTCACTCAGAAATGTAATATTGATATCTAGTTGATTTAATATCGACATCCAGAGGAGTAAACGCGACATGCAGAGAAGTAATACTGTCACCCAGAGGAGTCTTACCGTCACCCAGAGGAGGAATACCGACACCCAGAGGAATAATACCGAAATGCAGATGATTTAATACCGACATCCAGAGGAGTAATACCGACACCCAGAGGAGTAATATGGTCACCCAGAGGGGTATTACCGACACCCTGGGGAGTAATACCGGCACTCAGAGGAGTATTACCGACAGCCAGTTGATCAATACTGGCAGGCTGAAGAGTAATACTGACATCCAGAGGAGCAATACCGACACCAAGAGGGACAATACCGACACCCAGAAGAGTAATATCGGCATCCAGAGGTTTAATACCGACACACAGAGGAGTAATACCGACATCCAGAGCCGTAATATCGTCACCCAGAAGAGTAATACCGACATCCAGAGGAGTAATACCGACATGCAGAGGAGTAATCCCAACACCCAGATGAGTAATACTGACGACAATAGGAGTAATACTGGCACCCAGATGAGTAATACCGACATGCACAGGAGTAATATCTACACTCAGAGGAGTAATACCGACAACCGGAGGAGTCATAACGATACCCAGAGGAGTAATACTGACACCCAGAGGAGTAATACCGACACCCAGAAGAGTTATACCGATATCCAGAGGAGTGAGACCCAAGCAGAGTAATGGGCCCCTGTTACAGAAACAGCTCCTGCATTTTCGTTAATTTGGTTGAGGGACTATTATTGGCCAGGACATTGGGGAGAACTTCCTGCTCTTCGAAATAGAGGCCATGGGAACCACTTTAGAGGAACATGATTTAATGAACCATCCAAAATATAGTGCCTCCGACACTGTAGCACTCCCTCAGTACTGCCCCTTCTACAGTGCGGCGCTCGCTCAGTACTGCCCCTCCGACAGTGCAGCACTCCCTCAATACTGCCCCTCCGACAGTGCAGCGTCCTCCCCTCCACTAACTCTCCACTCTCTCTTCTTCTCTAGGCCGCTCCCCTCCCCATCCACCATTCTTCCTTCCCCTTCCCTTCCTCTCCCCGCTCCCCTCCCCTCTACTGCCACACCACTCCCCCCCGCTTTTCCTCCCCTCCTCTTCCCCTCCCCCTCCGCTTCTTATTTGCTCCACACCTTCCCTCCCCCTCCGCAACCACCCATCTCCCCCTCCTCTCCACTCTCCCTCCACTCCTCTCCCTCACTCCCCTCCCACCTCCCCTCCCCTCCCTTTCTCTCCCCTCCCCATCTCCCCCTCTCCCCTCCATATCTACACTCCCTCCCCTCCCGCTCCCTCCCTCCGTCCCCTCCCGCTCACCTCCATTCCCCATTCACTCCCTCCTAACCTCCCATCCACTTCACCCCTCACCCACCCGTCCCACCTCCCCTCCTCTCGTCCTCTGCTCCCCCGTCCTCTCCTCCATCCGCCTCTCCCCTCCTCCTCCAGAACCCATGCCTCCCCTTCCCCTGCCCCTCCTCACCTGCACCCCTCCCCACCCCCTCCCTCTCCACTCTCCGTCCCCTTGCCCTCCCCTCCCATCCCCACCCCCTCCCCTCTACTCTCCCTCCCCTTCCCCGCTTCCATCGCCCTCCCTTCCACTCTCCACTTCCCATTCCATGACCCTCCCCTCTCCCTCCCTTCCCCCTCCCCTCCCCCTCCTCTCCTCCCCTGCCTCTCCCCTCCCCCTCCCAACACCGCCCCTCCCATCTCCCTTCCCTCCCATCCCTCCCACCTCCCCCTCCCCTCCCTTACCCACTCTCTTCACCTGCCCTTCTCCTACTCCTCCTCCTCCCCTCCCCTTCCCCTCCTCCGCTCAACCATGCCCCTCCACTCGCAAGCCCTAACTTCCTCCTTCCCCTTCCTGTACACTTTTGGCCTCTGTAGTTAAGGCAGGATATACTTGCATTGGAGGCTGTTCAGAAATGTTTCACTCGGTTGATTCCTGTGATGAGGAGGTTGACTTATAAGGAAAGGGTCATTAGTTGTGCTTATACACATTGGAGTTCAGAAGAATGAGAGGTGATCTTATTGAAACTTCTAAGTTAATGAGGGATCTCGACAAGCTGGATGAAGAGAGCACATTTCCACTGATTGCGGAAACTAAAACAAGGGGATATAGTCATGGAATAAGGGGCCGTGCATCTCAAGCTGAGGATAAATATCTTCAATCAGGGGATTGCAAATCTCGGGAATTCTCTGCCACGGAGAGCTGTGGAGGCTGGATCATTGCATATATTTAGGGCAGAGATAGACAAATATTTGAGCGATAAGGGAGTAGGCAGGGAAGTGGAGCTGAGTCCATGATCAGATCAGCCATGATCTTATTAAATGGCGGAGCAGGCTCGAGTGCCATATGGTCTCCTCCTGCTGCTATTTCTTATGTTCTTATGTTCTTATGTTTTTATGTTTTTATATTTCGTCGTAGTTTACTTTTATAACGTATCTTCCCTCTCTTAATCATTTTTTTAGTGTTCTCTGCTGGCTTTAATAATTTCCCAATCCTCTGGCCTCCCAATAGCCTTGGACACATTGTGTGCCTTTGTTTTAAATTTCAAGCCAAAAGATTAACTGTCATGGCGACATCATCCAAAAACACAGCGCCAGTTTCCAAATGTACGTTGACAACCAGTTCTATCTCACCACCACTGCTCTCGACTCCTCCACAGTTTCTAAATTATCAGACTGCTTGTCTGACATCCAATTCTGGATGAGCAGAAACTTTCTCCAATTGAATATTGGGAAGACCGAAGCCATTGTCTTTGGTCCCCGACACAAACTCCGTTCTCTAGCCACCGACTCCATCCCTCTCCCCAAGTCCTGTCTGAGGCTGAACGACACTGTTCACAACCTCGTTGTCATATTTGATCCTGAAGCAAACTTCCGACCACATATCCGTGGTATAACTAAAACTGCCTATTTCCACCTCCATAACATTTCACGTCTCCACCTTTGCCTCAGCTCATCTGCTGCAGAAACCGTCTTTCCTGCCTTTGAAAGGCAGGTATAAGAGGGGAAGAGTGCGGAACTGATTAAAGAATCTATTACAGCGGTGAGGATAGATTATATGTCAGAGAAGTCATCAAATGAGGCCATATGTGTCGAATTGAAAAATAAAATAGGGGTGATCACACTGCTGTATTATAGACCTCCAAACAGTGGGAGAGAGATAGATGAGCAAATATGTCGACAAATTGCTGTGAAGTCCAAAAACCATAGGGTTGTATTAGTAGGGGATTTTAAGTATCCAAATATTGATTGGGAACAATATAGTGTAAAGGGTATAGAGGGTGCAGAATTCTTGAAAAACATTCGAGAGAACTTTTTTAGTCAGTAAGTAGCAAGCCCTACACGAGAGGGGGCGGTCTTGGATTTAGTTTTGGGGAATGAAGCTAGGCAGGTTGAAGGGGTATTAATCGGGGAGCCCTTGGGTGCCAGTGACCATAATTCAGTCAGATTCAAGTTGGTAATGGATAAGGACAAGGATAGTCCTGGAATCAAAATCCTGAATTGGTAAAAAGTTAACATTGCTAAGTTAAGGAGTGATTTGGCTATAGTGGACTAGAAACAGCTACTTGTGAGTAAATCTGTGTCGGAACAGTGGGAGGCATTCAAGGCGGGGATCCGGAAGACTCAGGCGAAACACGTGCCCTTAAAGAAAAAGGCTGGGAAAAATGATTCTAGAGCCCCCTGGAAGTCCAGGGAATTACAGGGGAGGATAAAGAAAAAAAGGGACGCTTATGTCATATACCAATGGCTAAATACTATAGAATCTTTGGATGAATATAGAGAGTTAAGAGGCAAAATTAAAAAGGATATTAAGAATGCTAAGAGAGATCACGATCATTTTTTGGCAAGTAAAATTAAGGAAAACACTAAGATGTTCTATAAATTTATTACGAGTAAGAGGGTAACTAAAAAAAGAGTAGGGCCTATTAGAGTCCATGAGGGTAATCTTTTTGTGAGGGTGGAAGATGTTGGTAGAGTTCTAAATGAATTCTTTGCATCTGATTTAACAAAGGAAAGGGGCAATACATATACTGCTATCAAGGAGAGTGTGATATTCTGGATGAAGTAAATATTGTGAGAGAGGAAATATTAAGTGTTTAGCAGCTTGGAAAGTAGATAAGTTCCCAGGCCCGGATGAAATGCATCCCAGGCTGTTGAGCGAAGAAAAAGAGGAAATAGCAGAGCCTTGACCATCATTTTCCTGACCTCTTTGGATTTGGGCACAGTGCCGGACGATTGGAGGACTGCTAATGTACCCTGGTTTAAGAAGGGAGAGGGGATAGGCTGAGCAATTACAGGCCTGTCAGCCTAACCGTAGTGGTGGAAAATTATTGGAAAAAGTCCTGAAAGACAGGATAAATCTGCATTTGGAAAAGTAATGAATAATTAGGGACAATCAGCACGGAATTGTTGAGTGAAGTACATGTTTGACGATCCTGATTGAATTTTTTGAGGAGGTAACCAAGAGAGCTGACGTGGATAGTGTCTATGAGGTAGCGTATATGGACTTTAGCAAAGATTTTGATAAGATCCCTCATGGTAGACTGGTCATGAAGGTTACAATCCTTGGGATACAGGGCAAAGTGGCAAGTTGGATAAAAACGTAGCATTCTAAATAAACTTAATGAGTACACGGTACAGATCATGACAAATGCGTATGATTTGGTGGCCATTACAGAAACCTGGTTGCAGGATAGCCAAGGCTGGGAATTAAACATACAAGGGTATCTGACAATTCGCACAGATGGACAAGAAGGGAAAGGAGGTAGGGTAGCTCTGTTAATAAAGGATGATATCAGTGCAGTTGTGAGAGATGATATTGACTCAAATGAACAAAATGTTGAATCAATGTGGGTGGAGATTAGAGATAGTAAGGAGAAAAAGTCACTGGTGGGCGTAGTTTATAGGCCCCCAAATAATAACTTCACGGTGGGACGGGCAATAATCAAGGGAATAAGGGAGGCATGTGAAAAAGGAACGACAGTAATCATGGGGGATTTTACCCTACATATCGATTGGTCAAATCAAATCGCACGGGGTAGCCTTGAGGAGGAATTCTTAGAATGCATACGGGATTGTTTCTGAGAACAGTATGTTACAGAACCTACAAGGGAGCAAGCTATCTTAGATCTGGTCCTGTGTAATGAGACAGGAATAATAAACGATCTCCAATAAAAGATCCTCTCGGAATGAGTGATCACAGTATGGTTGAAATTGTAATACAGATTGAAGGTGAGGAAGTAGTGTCTCAAACGAGTGTAATATGCTTAAACAAAGGGGACTAGAGTTTGATGGCGGCAGAGTTGGCTAAAGTAGACTGGAAGCACAGACTAAACGGTTGCACAATTGAGGAACAGTGGAGGACTTTTAAGGAGCTCTTTCATAGTCCTCAACAAAAATATATTCCAGTGAAAAAGAAGGGTGATAAGAGTAGGGATAACCAGCTGTGGATAGCCAAGGAAATAAAGGAGAATATCAAATTAAAAACCAATGCGTATAAGGTGCCCAAGGTTAGTGGGAAACTAGAAGATTGGGAAAATTTTAAACGACATCAAAGAATGACCAGGAAAGCAATAAAGAAAGGAAAGATAAATTATGAAAGTAAACGTGCGCAAAACATAAAAACAGATAGTGAAAGCTTTTACCGATATATAAAACGGAAGAGTGAATAAAGTAAATGTTGGTCCTTAGAAGATGAGACAGGGGATTTAATAATGGGAAATGTGGAAATGGCTGAGGCCTTAAACATTTATTTTGCTTCGGTCTTCACAGTGCCAAAAATAATGCCAAAAATTGCTGGTCACGGGAATGTGGGAAGGGAGGATCTTGAGGTAATCACTATCACTAGGGGGGTAGTTCTGGACAGGCTAATGGGACTCAAGGTAGACAAGTCCCCTGGTCCTGATGAAATGCATCCCAGGGTATTAAAAGAGATGGCGGAAGTAAAAGCAGATGCATTAGTTATCATCTCCCAAAATTCTCTGGACTCTGGGGAGGTACCAGCGGATTGGAAAGCAGCTAATGTAACGTCTCTGTTTTAAAAAGGGGGCAGACAAAAAGCAGCTAACTATAGGCCGGTGAGTTTAACATCCGTAGTGGGGAAAATGCTTGAAGCTATCATTAAGAAAGAAATAGCGGGACATCTAGATAGGAAAAGTGCAATCAAGCAGACGCAACATGGATTCATGAAGGGGAAATCATGTTTAACAAATTTGCTTGAATTCTTTGAGGATATAACGAGCATGGTGGATAGAGGTGTACCGATGGATGTGGTGTATTTAGATTTCCAAAAGGCATTCGATAAGGTGCCACACAAACGGATACTGCAGAAGATAATGGTACGCGGAGTCAGAGTAAATGTATTAGCATGGATCGAGAATTAGCTGGCTAACAGAAAGCAGAGAGTCTGTACAAATGGGTCCGTTTCGGGTTGGAAATCGGTGGTTAGTGTTGTGCCACAGGGATCGGTGCTGGGACCACAACTGTTTACAATATACATAGATTACCTGGAAGAGGGGGCTGAGTGTAGTGTTACAAAATTTGCAGATGGCATAAAGATTCGTGGGAAAGCGGGTTGTGTAGAGGACACAGAGAGGCTGCAATGAAATTTAGATAGGTTAAGCGAATGGGCGAAGGTTTGGCAAATGGAATACAATGTTGGAAAATGTGAGGTCATCCACCTTGGAAAAAAAAACAGTAAAAGGGAATAAATGACAACATGCTGCGGTGCAGAGGGACCTGGGGTTCCTTGTGCGTGAATCCCAAAAAGTTAGTTTGCAAGTGCAGCAGGTAATCAGGAAGGCGAATGGAATGTTGGTCTTCATTGCGAGAGGGATGGAGTACAAAAGCAGGGAGGTCCTGCTGCAACTGTACAGGGTATTGGTGAGGCCGCACCTGGAGTACTGCGTGCAGTTTTAGTCACCTTACTTAAGGAAGGATGTATTAGCTTTGGAAGGGCTACAGAGACGATTCACTAGACTGATTCCGGAGATGAGGGGGTTACTTTATGATGATAGATTGAGTAGGCTGGGTCTTTACTCGTTGGAGTTCAGAAGGATGAGGGTGATCTTATAGAAACATTTAAAATAATGAAAGGGATCGACAAAATAGAGGCAGAGAGGTTGTTTCCACTGGTCGGGTAGACTAGAACCAGGGGGCACAGCCTCAAAATATGGGGGAGCCAATTTAAAACCGAGTTGTGAAGGAATTTCTTCTCCCAGCAGGGTGTGCATCTGTGGAATTCTCTGCCCAAGGAAGCAGTTGAGGCTCGCTCATTGAATGTATTCAAATCACAGATTGATAGATTTTTAACCAATAAGGGAATTAACGGTTACGGGGAGCGGGCGGTTAAGTGGAACTGAGTCCACGGCCAGATCAGCCATGATCTTGTTGAATGATGGAGCAGGCTCGAGGGGCTAGATGGCCTACTCCTGTTCCTAATTCTTATGTTCTTATTTTTTGATGTTCTTAAACTTGGCTTGGAGGCAGGAAGCAAAGACTAATGATTGATGGTTGTTTTTGTGATTGGAAGGATGTTTCCAGTGGGATTCTGCAGGACACAGTACAGGGACCATCGCTTTTTGTGGTATATATCAATGACTTAGATTTATATATAGGGAGTATGATTCAGAAGTTTGCAGACAACACTAAAATTTGCTGTGTGGTTGATAATGAAGAGGTAAGTCATGGCCTGCAGGAAGATATAAATCTGCTGGTCAGGTGGGCAGAGCAGTGGCACATGGAATTTAATTCAGAGAAGTGTGAGGTGATGCACTTTGGGAGGGCTAATAAGGAAAGGGTATACACTTTAAGCGACAGGCCACTTATTAGCGTAGATGAACAAAGGGACCTTGGAGTGCTTGTCCACAGATCCCTGAGAGTAGAAGACCACGTGGATAAGATGGTTAAGAAGGCATACGGAATGCTTGCCTTTATTGGTCTAGGCATAGAATATAAGAGCAGGGAGTTTATGCTTAAATTGTATAATACTTTGGTTAGGCCACAGCTGGAGTGTTGCGTGCAGTTCGAGACGCCATATTATGGAAAGGACGTGATTGCACTAGAGAGGGTGCAAAGGAGATTTACTAGTATTCTGCCTGGAATGGATAATCTTAATTATGCGGACAGATTGGATAGGCTGGGTTTGTCCTCATTGGAACAGATGAGGTTGAGAGGAGACCTCATTGATATGTACAAACAATTGAGGGTCCAGGACATAGTGGATCGTAAGGGTGTATTTCCATTGGTGGAGGCGTCTATTACGAGCGGGCATAGTTTTAACGTGGTTGGTGGAAGATTTAGAGGGGATTGGATGGGGTGCTTCTTTACACAGAGGATTGTGGGGATCTGGAACTCACTACTTGGAAGAGTGCTGGATGCAGAAACCCTCACCACTCTTAAAAGGTGTTTGGAAATGCATATAACGTGCCATAACCTGCAGGGATATGGACCTAGAGCTGGTGATTGGGATTAGACTGGATGACCTTTTGTTGGCGGATGCAGTATTAATGCACAGTCAGTACTGCAGTGAATCGAATACAGCCAGGCTGATCTCATGGACTAGTTTCGATCGCCTGGATGGTTCGGAGAATTTTCCCAGGTTATTTTTCCATAATTGGCCTGGGTTTTTATATGGGTTTTGCCTCTCCCAGAGATCACATGGCTCTGGTTGGTATGGAATGTAGAATGTTTCAGTATAAGGGGTGTCGCAGTTGTGTGGGGCAGACTGGTTGGGCTGGGTGCTCTTTACCTTTCCGCCATTGTTCATTGTTCATAGGTTTATATGTAACCTTCAGGGCTGCTGACCGAGGGCCGTGTGGCTCTTTGTCAGCCGGCACTGACATAATGGGCTGAAATTGCCTCCTTCTGCGCTGTAAGTTTCCATGCTTCTATGTTTTGTTACAAAGGGATTAAGAGTATAAGAGTAAATAAGTCTTACTACAATTATACAGGGCCCTGGTGAGTCCATACCTGGAGTATTGTGCACAGTTCTAGGCTCCTTAGATAAGGAAAGGCATACTTGCCATCGAGGGAAAGCAATAAAGGTACACCAAACTGATTCCTGGGATGCGGGGATTGTCCTCTGAGGAGAGATTGAGTGGACTAGGCCTATATTCTCGAAAGTTTAGTCGAACGAGAGGCAGTTGAGAAGGTTAATGCTGAGAGGTTATTTGTGCTGGTTGGAGAGTGTGGAACCATGGGTCACAGCCGCAGAAGAAGCGGTCAGTCATTTAGGAATGAGATGCGGGGGAATTTCTTCACTCAGAGCGTGGTGAATCTTTGGAATTCTCTGCCCAAGAGAGCTGTGGATGCTGAATTGTTGATTATATTCAAGACAGAGGTCGATAGATATTTTGGATCTAAGGGAATTAAGGGATATGGGGATAGTGCGGCAATGTGGAGGTGAGGTTGAAGATCAGCCGTGGTCTCATTGAATGGTGGAGCAGGCTCGAGGGACAGAGTCCTACTCCTATTTCTTATGTTCTGATGTAAACAAAGGATAATGTATTCATTATAAACTTACAGCAAAAAATAGGCCATTCGACCCATGGTGCCTGTGCTGACCCTTTGGGAGAGCAGTCGTGTTTACGCTCATCCTGCTGCTGAGGGCCATTTCTACACTTTCTCTCTGTAACCGTACAAGTTCCAGATTCTCTCGCATATACATTTAAAAATATTTTTGAAAATGCAGCATAATAATTTTAAGTTAAACTTATCAACACAGTGACAGCGTCGTCCGATAGTGAGACAGGCAGGTGAATTATAAAACATTCCCATCTTCCTGATTGGGAAAGTGTCCACAAACCTGCAGAACTGGGTGTAACCAGTAGATGGTGCTGTAAAACACGACTTCAAAAACTCAAACACCTGAAACCTGCCAAATCCTCAGTTGCGAACTCCAGAGCAGCCTGGCCTGCTTGTGGGACGGGACGAAGTTGTCCATTATTAACATACAATATGGGAGGAATCAACCATTGGCTAAGAGACCAACCAAACAAAGTTATCCCTTTCATTTCTCTCTGATGAAGCTGCAATTTCAGTGAAAGGTCAGGAAAGACTTTGATAGTAATCATTTACTCGTGGAACCTCACAGTAACATCTCTTCAGCCTCCCGCGCCCTCTCTACTCCCGGGGAATGAATCGCTAATTGTGGCCATTGGATGGGCTTCGTCCAACACTGAAACTCTCGTCCACACAATTCTCCCTTTAGCCAGAGAGAGAGTTGCTCGAACAGTTAGAAAACAATGTCACACATCACACGGTGCGCTCAATGTCACACACCACACAATGCGCACACTGTCACACATCACATCATACGAACATAAGAACATAAGAATTAGGAACAGGAGTAGGCCATCTAGCCCCTCGAGCCTGCTCCGCCATTCAACAAGATCATGGCTGATCTGGCCGTGGACTCAGCTCCACTTACCCGACCGCTCCCCGTAACCCTTAATTCCCTTATTAGTTAAAAATCTATCTATCTGTGATTTTAATACATTCAATGAGCTAGCCTCAACTGCTTCCTTGGGCAGAGAATTCCACAGATTCACAACCCTCTGGGAGAAGAAATTCCTTCTCAACTCGTTTTTAAATTGGCTCCACCGTATTTTGAGGCTGTGCCCCCTAGTTCTAGCCTCCCCGACCAGTGGAAATAACCTCTCTGTCTCTATCTTGTCTATCCCTTTCATTATTTTGAATGTTTCTATAAGATCACCCCTCATTCTTCTGAACTCCAAGGAGTAAAGGCCCTGTCTACTCAATCTATCATCATAAGGTAACCCCCTCATCTCCGGAATCAACCTAGTGAATCGTCTCTGTACCCCCTCCAAAGCTAGTATATCCTTCCTTAAGTAAGGCGACCAAAACTGCACGCAGTACTCCAGGTGCGGCCTCATCAATACCCGATACAGTTGCAGAAGGACCTCCCTGCTTTTGTACTCCATCCCTCTTGCAATGAAGGCCAACATTCCATTCGCCTTCCTGATTACCTGCTGCACCTGCAAACTAACTTTTTGGGATTCATGCACAAGGACCCCCAGGTCCCTCTGCACCGCAGCATGTTGTAATTTCTCCCCATTCAAATAGTATTCCCTTTTTTTGTTTTTTTTCCCCAAGGTGGATGACCTCACACTTTCTGACATTGTATTCCATCTCCCAAACCTTAGCCCATTCGCTTAACCTATCTAAATCTCTTTGCAGCCTCTCTGTGTCCTCTACACAACCCGCTTTCCCACTAATCTTTGTGTCATCTGCAAATTTTGTTACACTACACTCTGTACCCTCTTCCAGGTCATCTATGTATATTGTAAACAGTTGTGGTCCCAGTACCGATCCCTGTGGCACAACACTAACCACCGATTTCCAACCCGAAAAGGATCCATTTATCCAGACTCTCTGCTTTCTGTTCGCCAACCAATTCTCTATCCGCCAACTAGTTCTCTATCCTTGCACAGTATTACAGAACAGACAGACAATCAGGATTCATGCATCTACCTGCATTACGATCAGCAGAGTGGCTTTATGAAGAGTAGCGGCAAGGGAGCATCTTGAGCACTGTGCTACCTGCCGTGCAGAACATAGTTCAGTAGATGCAGCTCGATAAAGACAGGCAGCGAAACCAGAGAGCTGCCTCCTGAACTTGAACCAAAGTTACCTACTCGGGCAACCGATGATAGTGCAGACCTATGAAAATGTGTGTTTAAAAAAAGTACCAATGCCTTAAGGGAGTTAGGTTGAAGAAAGTAAAAACAAGGGGGTGGATTTTCCGGTCTTTTGCTCTCCATTTTTCACCCCGGAGCGGCGGCAATGTTGGCAGTCAAGTCTTCTGGGTGGATGGTCAGCTTCCCGTGCCCCGCTGGGGTTTCGGGGCCGGCTTTTCGGCAGCGTGAAGCAGCCCAGGTGTGAAATGCCCACGGTTGCGACACCGCCGCGTTTTTTGACTCCCGCCCGACCCGTACGCCCCACAGCGCACCCCGCTGTGACCACCTGGGAAAACGGTCCTATACCGCCTGCAGAGGTGTAAGTAATACCGTCTTAAATTTAGTGTAATTGTTTTGCGATTCATGTTATGGTGGCGTGGGCAATGCATTGGGAATGTTTTTGCGGGGTTTTGTTTTAGGTTTTTATTTTTCTCCGCAGGTGTCTCTCAGAGCACTCCCGGCCCGGCTCTTTAGTTCGGGAGTTTCCCACACGAACAACCTAGGAGAGGTGTACAACGCCTCCCTTAGCGCTGCGCCCCCTGACTCCGGGCCCAGCTGCACAAGACGCAAACTGACCCGCCGCCCCAAAATCAGCAAAGCTGAAAATCTAGCCCAAAGAAGGGTAATTTTGACACTGGGCGAGAGTGTAAAACGGGCAAAATTGGCTCGGCCACCCTTTAAATACCTCTCCCGATTGGGTGGCCAACAGTTTAAGGATGTTCAATAAGGAGGCAATGAAGGAACATCTCCCATTACAAACTGAACTCCAAACTACCTCTCAAACACAAAAAAACTAAGATTAGGCATACATTAGAATATTGACTTTATCACAAAGTGGTTTTACTGTGCACATATATTGCTACAGCAAGAACTGATCACTGTGCCTCCATGGTGTCTCTCTGAGCTGATGGTAAACATATTCTGATGCCCAATCCAGGGCCAGGGATGCCAGTGTAGCCTGGCTTTGCTGTGGCATCATGAGACCCTTGGACCAGGGAAGCTCAGGTCTCAGCCGAGTCCCAAGAGCTCTGTTCAGCACATTGTTACACATCACACACCGCGCAGGTTGTCGCACATCACATCGCGCACATTGTCACACATCGCATGATGCATACACTGTCACACATCACATCACGCACATTGTCACACATCACACCACACATATTGTCACACATCACACGGTGCGCACATTGTCACACATCACACACCGGGCATATTGTCATACATCACACAACGCGCACTTTGTCACACATCACAATGTAACTCCACTTTTAAAAAAAGGAGGGAGAGAGAAAACAGGGAATTATAGACCGATCAGCCTGATATCGGTAGTGGGCAAAATGATGGAATCAATTATTAAGAATGTCATAGCAGCGCATTCGGAAAGAGGTGACATGATAATTACAAGTCAGCATTGATTTGTGAAAGAGAAAGCATGCTTCACAAATCTTCTGGAATTTTTTGAGGATGTTTCCAGTAGAGTGGACAAGGGAGAACCAGTTGATAAGGTGTATTTGGACTTCCAGAAGGCTTTCAATAAGGTCCCACACAAGGGTTTAATATGCAAAGTTAAAGAACATGGGAATTAGAGTTGTATGCTGATGTGGAATGAGAACTGGTTGGTAGACAGGAAGCGAAGAGTAGGAGTTAATGTATACTTTTCAGAATGGCAGGCAGTGACTAGTGGGGTACCGCAAGGTTCTGTGCTGGGGCCCCAACTGTTTACATTGTACATTAATGATTTCGACGAGGGGGATTAAATGTAGTATCTCCAAATTTGTGGATGTTACTAAGTTGGGTGACAATGTGATCTGCGAGGAGGATGCTTTGAGGCGGCAGAGTAACTTGGATATGTTAGGTCAGTGGGCAAAATGCATGGCAGATGAAGTATAATGTGGATAAATGTGAGGTTATCCACTTTGGCGGTAAAACAGAGAGACAGACTATTATCTGAATGGTGACAGATTAGGAAAAGGGGAAGTGCGACGACACCTGGTTGTCATGGTACATCAGTCATTGAAGGTTGGCATGCAGGGACAGCAGGCGGCTAAGAAAGCAAATGGCATGTTGGTCTTCATAGCGAGGGGATTTGAGTACAGGGGCAGGGAGGTGTTACTACGGTTGTACAGGGCCTTGGTGATGCCACACCTGGAGTCTTGTGTGCAGTTTTGTTGTCCTAACTTGAGGAACGACATTCTTGCTATTGAGGGATTGCAGCAAAGGTTCACCAGACTGATTCCCGGGATGGCGGGACATACATATCAAGAAAGACTGGATCAACTGGGCTTGTATTTACTGGAGTTCAGAAGAATGAGTGGGGATCTCTTAGAAATGTTGAAAATTCTGACGGGTTTAGACACGTTAGATGCAGGAAGAATCTTCCCAATGTTGGGGAAGCCCTGAACCAGCGGTCACAGACTAAGGATAAGGGGTAAGCCATTTAGGACCGAGACAATGAGAAACTTCTTCACCCAGAGAGTTGTGAACCTGTGGAATTCTCTACCACAGAAAGTTATTAAGGCCAATTTACTAAATATATTCAAAAAGGAGTTGGATGTAGCCCTTACTAGTAGGGGGATCAAGGGGTATGACGACAAAGCAGGAATGAGGTACTGATGTTGCGTGTTCAACCATGAACTTATGGAATGGCGGTGCAGGCTCGAAGGGGCGAATGGCCTACTCCTGCACCTATTTTCTATGTTTCTATGTTTCTATAATTTATAACATCGTCCAAACATCACACCATTTAATATTCTGGGAGCCAGAGTCAGCCTCTTAAAGATAATGGTGGGAATGGTCTCCCGAGGTCCCCACCATCACAGAACCCAGTCTTAAGTTACCACATAAAAAGGTGACTGCACAAGATAAAAGTTCACAGGACTGGGGGTAATATATTGGCATGGATAGAGGATTGGCTAACTAATAGAAAACAAAGAGTCAGAATAAATGGTTCTCGGTTTGGCAAACGGTAACGAGTGGGGTGCCACAGGGATCGGTGCTGGGACCCCAGCTATTTACAATCTATATTAATGACTTGGATCAAGGGACCGAGTGTGATGTAGACAAGGTTGCTGATGATGCAAAGATGGGAGGGAAAGCAAATTGTGAGGAGGACACACACAATCTGCAAATGGATCTAGATGTAGACTTTCCTTTATGTCCAGATTGCCCAAAGGTAGCTAATATTTCCAGCGTCAACGTTTATATCAGTTTTTGTTATCTCCGGAATATCGCCCATTTTCCAACCCGTTGGTTTCCACATTATAATTTGGGTGTCAGCGGGAACGATGTGAAATGGGCGTTAGCGGTTTTTACTGTTGTAAAAGGCCAGCATCCACAGCAATGATCTTTCCTGCGTTTCAGGAGGTCAGGGGTCATCTGCACATGCGCAGAACAGAGAGCAAGCATGTGCAGATTATAGATGGTGGTGTATTGGAATAAATATTGGGCAGCTTTTGGAAGTTTTTTGTGACAAAATAGCAATAGTTAGTGAGTAAAGAATGGAGAACATGGATGAGGTGCTGTTTGGTGCTGTGGAGGTGGAGGAGGTGGGTGAAGGCAGTGAGGTGGGAGCGGAGATGGGTGGCAGAAACCGAGCCAAGCAGTTATCGGATGAGGAAAAATGCTGCTCTGCTCCAAGAGGTGGAAACTCCTTGGGCCCAATTCACCCGGGGTGGTTGTGGGAAACCAACCCGAAAGTACACCAGCGAATATGGATGGATATCACCGAAGTGGTGTCTTCGGCGACACACCAGGCCCGTGAGGCAAACCAGTGCTGCAAGCACTGGAACAACCATGTTGATTCCAGAAGAGTAAGAATTACATTTATTTACATATATTTATATAATTGTAATCGTAAGTGTAATGAGGCAATGAAGAATTTAAAGTCAGATCTGATGTTTTGTAGTTAGATCGGTAATCATTTAAGCCAAATCTATGTTTGCGATGAACGACCACGTGTGTTGTGTAGCCGAATAATAATAGTAATAGTAATAATATTAATAATTATTATTATGACAAGATATCTGTCAGTAATGTGCTATGCGTTGTATGGGTATCTGTAACAGTCCATGGCAATGATCTTACGGTATGTCATGGTCACTTTTGCAGAAGAAACTTTCAAAGAATGGAATCAAGCAGCGCCGCACGGGTGGTGGCCCAGCGGACCTTAGTCCCCTGACCGATATCGAGGAGCAGGCACTGCCGTTGGTGAGCATCCACCCCCTCCATGGTCGGCCTCCCGTGCAGCATCGGAACCTGTCCTCATGTCACATTTGGGCGATGTAAAGTTAATTAATACCATGCCCATTCATGTCCGTATGATTGATGAAATGTTACGTAATGTTATGTAATTAATGATGGGAAGATGAAAATCATTGTAATGCAGATGTACTATTTCTGTGATTATTTTTATCGGGATAGTGTTGCTCTTGTGCATATGCCTGCGTAGCATTTGGATTCCCATGTGACTGTATAAATCCTTCTCCTCTAAGTCCCTCATTTATGTTTTCTAGCTCAGCCAAGAGCGCAGTCCGTCTAAGAACTGCGGCAAGGTATCGATCCGGCAGTGGACATTGTTTCAGGGTGTGAGGAGCACTGTATCTCGCTCGTTCTGCTGCAGGTCCTCCTCTCCACTAAGGACAACGAGGACGTGGATTAGGAGCTTGCAGCACCAGTAGCTTACAGTGCTCCTGCAGCCATATCCTCCTCAACAGTGGAGATGGCGGGGCCAAGCACTTTGCCACAGGGCACCCCGAGTGGTTCCATGCTGGCGACGACATGCGGAGGTTGGTTCGGTGCAGTAGGACAACTGCACGATCGGTAGATCTGAGCGGGGGCATGGTACATTTGTCCAGGAGGAAATTTGAAAAAAGTCAAAGAGATCCTCCAGGCAGTGGGTGCAATATCTCGCCAGATGTTCATCCTATCCGCGAACATGAATGAGAAGATGACTCAGGTAGCGGTGGCCCTGGAGATAATAGACAGGAGCACTGGTGCCAGAGGATTTTCAGGGTTCCAGGAGAGCGGCACTGCACCCCAAGGTGCCGCACCCCCCTTGCCGAGACACATGGGAGCCAGGGGGAAACTGTTGCTTCTGGCTCGGAGGCCGTTTCCTTGGAAACCTCCTCTCCAGCATCGGACCAAATAATGGATCTGCCGTCATCCTCTCTGAAGCAGTGCTGGAGGAGTTCTCCGGCAAATAGACTTGGAGTCGGGAGGGGAACGGGAAGAGTTTGGGTAAAGACCAAGTGGGGAAGGAACGAGGGGCATGGCTACAGGTAGGGATGGTGGGAGGGAGGGACAGATGGGGTTTGGGAGCGAGGGAGGGCGGCAGAGAGGGATGGAGGGACAGGAGGTCGGAGGGATGGGGGGATGGAGGGAGGGAGGGAGGTAGACAGGGAGGATGGGAAGCAGGGAGGGAGGGAGGGATGCAGAAAGATAAGGAGGTAGGGAGGGAGTGACGGAGGGAGGGAGGGAGGGACCGAGGGAGGTAGGGAGGTAGGAGGAAGGTAGAGTTGGAGGGGAACAGGGACGGAGGGAGGGCTGGAGTGAGGGAGGGAGAGAGTTGTTATAGGTTTCCATTAACAATCTCAGGCTATCAAAGAATGGGGCTTTTCAGGAGTGTCTACAAGAGAAATGCAACGAGCAAGTAGCTGGTGAATATTGCACTCACTTCTGTCCCGGGACGAGGGGCCCCAGCGCCGGCCGCTTCTGTCCCCGGCCGAAAAGACTCCAGAACGGTCCCGGGCCCCAGGGGGACAACACACAGCGGGCACTGAGCAGCCGCAGGTGACAACAAATACACGTTACCTTGCAGTTACCGAAGGGACCCGCGACTGCCGAAAACATTCCACACTGGTCCCGGACAATCCCGAGCAAAAGGACTCCAAACCTGCACACGCCTGTCCCTCTGGTCGCATACCAGGTGTTCATTGTGCTGACAGAGTCGGTAGGATGTCGAACCGGCCAAAAGGACTCCGGGCCGGCGCTGAGCCGGCTGAAGCGACCGCGGCGGTGGCGTTGAACCCATCGTCTTAAACTCCGAATTGATTTTTAAACTTTTAATCAACTTTTAAAAGTTTTAAACTATTTGGGAGAAATTTTAAAACTTACATTTTCGACTTTTAATCGAAATATTTTAAACATCTATTATTGACTTACATCTTTGACTTTTTAACAACCTTGAGAAACTTTTAAATAAATTGGGAATTTTATTAACTTTTAACTTTTAAAATACATTTGGAAGTCACCTTCTTAATGCCTACCCCCCAACCAAGCCTCGGGCCATCCACCAACAATGGCGCTACTCGGCGCGGAATTTGCGGCCAACACTTCGCCGTAGGCAATTAGGCTTATAGAGCTGTGTCTGGTCTCCAGTTGTCTTGGACCCACTTGCGACTGGAACAAGACCTTGTTCAGCTAAGCCCATGTGGTTGCTGGTTTGCACCGGCCACCCAATGTTAAAATAACTCACGCACAGTCATCATCCACTTCGTCAGTATGAAGTTCGGGACCTGGAACATCAGAATCCTCATGGACAATCAAAACAGCAACAGGCCGAAACATAGAAACATAGAAAAAAGGTGCAGGAGTAGGCCATTCTGCCCTTCTAGCCTGCACCGTCATTCAATGAGTTCATGGCTGAACATGCAACTTCAGTACCCCATTCCTGCTTTCTCACCATACCCCTTGATTCCCGTAGTAGTAAGGACTTCATCTAACTCCTTTTTGAATATATTTAGTGAATTGGCCTCAACAACTTTCTGTGGTAGAGAATTCCACAGGTTCACCACTCTCTGGGTGAAGAAGTTCCTCCGCATCTCGGTCCTAAATGGCTTACCCCTTATCCTTAGACTGTGACCCCTGGTTCTGGACTTCCCCAACATTGGGAACATTCTTCCTGCATCTAACCTGTCTGACCCCGTCAGAATTTTAAACGTTTCTATGAGGTCCCCTCTCATTCCTCTGAACTCCAGTGAATACAAGCCCAGTTGATCCAGTCTTTATTGATAGGTCAGTCCCGCCATCCCGGGAATCAGTCTGGTGAACCTTCGCTGCACTCCCTCAATAGCAAGAATGTCCTTCCTCATGTTAGGAGACCGAAACTGTACACAATACTCCAGGTGTGGCCTCACCAAGGCCCTGTACAATTGTAGCAACACCTCCCTGCCCTTGTACTCAAATTCCCTCGCTATGAAGGCCAACATGCCATTTGCTTTCTTAACCGCCTGCTGTACTTGCATGCCAACCTTCAATGACTGATGTACCATGACACCCAGGTCTCTTTGCATCTCCCCTTTTCCTAACCTGTCACCATTCAGATAATAGTCTGTCTCTCTGTTTTTACCACCAGAGTGGATAACCTCACATTATCCACATTATACTTCATCTGCCATGCATTTGCCCTCTCAACTAACCTATCCAAGTCGCTCTGCAGCCTCATAGAATCCTCGTTGCATCCACTATTTCCAAGGCCACCTCCTTAAGTACTCTGGGATTCCGGACCACCATAGTATCCCAGGAATCCGACGTTTTGACATTGACATCGCCGCCCTACACGAGTCCCGGCGAGCAGAGGAAGGCTAGTTGAAGCAATATGGTGGAGGTTACACCTTCTTCTGCAAAGGAACACCAGAGGCAGAACGCCGCCTTAGAAACATAGAAAATAGATGCAGGAGTAGGCCATTCAGTCCCATGAGCCTGCACCACCAATCAATAAGGTCATGGCTGATCATTCCCTCAGTATCCCTTTCCTGTTTTCTCTCCATACACTTTGATCCCCTTCGCCATAAGGGCCGTATCTAACTCCTTCTTGAATATACCCAATGAACTGGCATCAACAACTCTCTGCGGCAGGGAATTCCACAGGTTACCAATTATCTGAGTAGAGAGGTTTCTCCTCATCTCAGTCCTAAATCGCCTACCCCTTATCCTAATCTGTGTCCCCTGATTTTGGACTTCCCCAACATTGGGAACATTCTTCTCGCATCTAACCAGTCCAGTCCCGTCAGAATCTTATACTTTTCTATGAGATCCCCTCTCATCCTTCTAAACTCCAGTGAATAAAGGCCCAGTTGATCCAATCTCTCCTCACATGTCAGAACAGTCATCCCTGGAATTAATCTGGTGAACCTTCGCTGCACTCCCTCAATAGCAAGAACGTCCTTCCTCAGATTAGGAGACCAAAACTGAACACAATATTCCAGTTTAGGCCTCACTAAGGCCCTGTACAACTGCAGTAAGATCTCCCTGCCCCTATACTCAAATCCCCTAGCTTTGTAGGCCAACATACCATTTACCTTTTTCACCGCCTGCTGTACCTGCATGCCAACCTTCAGTGACTGATAAACCATGACACCTAGCTCTCGTTGCACCTCCCCTTTTCCTACTCTACTGCCATTCAGATAATATTCTGCCTTCGTGTTTTGCCCCCAAAATGGATAACCTCCCATTTGTCTACATTATACTGCATTTGCCCGCTCACCGAACCTGTCCAAGTCACCCTGCAGCCTCTTAGTGGACCCCTCACAGCTCACACCGCCACCCAGTTTAGTTTCATTTGCAAACTTGGAGATATTACCTCAATTCCTTCATCCAAATCGTTAATGTATATTGTAAGCAGCTGGGGTCCCAGCACTGAGCCCTGCGGCATCCCACTAGTCACTGCATGCCATTCTGAAAATGACCCCTTTATTTCGACTCTCTGCTTCCTGTCTGCCAATCAGTTCTCTACCCATGCCAGTACATTACCCCCAATACCATGTGCTTTGATTTTGCACACGAAACTCTTGTACGGGAACTCGTCAAAAGCCTGATGAAAGACCAAATACTCCACATCCACTGGTTCCCCTTTGCCCACTCTGCTAGTAACATCCTCAAAAAATTCCAGAATTTTCGTCAAGCATGATTTCCCTTTCATAAATCCATGCTGACTTGGACCGATCCTGTCACTGATTTCCAAATGCGCTGCTATTTCATCCTTAATGATTGATTTCAACATTTTCCCCACTACTGATCTCAGGCTAACCGGCCAATAATTACCCGTTTTCTCTCTCTCTCCTTTTTTAAAAAGTGATGTTATATTATCTACCCTTCAGTCTATAGGAACTGATCCAGAGTCAACAGACTGTTGATAAATGATCAACAATGCATCCACCATTTCTCGGGCCACTTCCGAAGTACTCTGGGATGCATACTATCAGGCCCTAGAGATTTATCGGCCTTCAATTCCATCAATTTCCCTAACACAATTTCCCACCTAATTAGGATATCCTTCAGTTCCTCCTTCTCACTAAACCCACTGTCCACTAGCACATTCGGAAGGTTATTCGTTACTTCCTTCGTGAAGACAGAATCGAAGTATTTGTTCAATTGGTCTGCCATTTCTTTGTTCCCCATTATAAATTCACCAGAATCCGACTGCAAAGGACTTACATTTGTCTTCATTCATCTTTTTTTCTTCAAATATTTATAGAAGATTTTGCAGTCAGTTTTTATGTTCCCTGCAAGCTTCCTCTCGTTCTCTATTTCCCCCCTCTTAATAAAACCCTTCGTCCTTCTCTGTTGAATTCTAAATTTCTCTCAGTCCTTATGTTTGTTACTTTTTTGAGCCAATTTATATGCCGCTTCCTTGAGTTTAACACTATCCTTAATTTCCCTTGTTGGCCACGGTTGAGCCACCTTCCCCGTTTTATTTTTACTCCAGACAGGGATGTACAATTGCTGAAGTTCATCCATGTGATCTTTAAATGTTTGCAATTGCTTATCCGACGTCAACCCTTTAAGTATCCTTTGCTAGTCAATTCACGCCTCATACCGTCGAAGTCACCTTTACTTAAGTTCAGGATCCTAGTTTCCGAATTAACTGTGTCACTCTCCATCTTAACAAAGAATTCTACCATATTATGGTCACTCTTCCCCAAGGGACATCGCACAACAAGATTGCTAATTAGTTCCTACGCATTACAGATCACCCAGTCTAGGATGCCCAGCTCTCTAGTTGGTTCCTCGACACATTGGTCGAGAAAACCACCCTAATACACACCAGGAAATCCTCCTCCACCGCATTGCTACTAGCTTTGTTATCCCAATCAATATGTAGATTAAAGTCGCCCATGATAACTGCTGTAGCTTTATGGCACACATTCCTTATTTCTTGTTTGATGCTGTCCCGAACCTCACTACTACTGTTTGGTTGTCTGTGCACAACTCCCACTAGCGTTTTCGGCCCTTTGGTATTCCGCAGTTACACTCATACCGATTCCACATTATCCAGGCTAATGTCCCTCCTTACGATTGCATTGATTTCCTCTTTAACCAGCAACGCCACCCCACCTCCTTTTCCTCTCTGCCTATCCTTCCTAAATGTTGAACACCCCTGGATGTTGAGTTCACAGCCTTGGACACCCTCGAGCCATGTCTCATATCTCGGGATCCTCTTATCAACAAATGCAGACATTGATACAAAGACTCAACATCACCTCCGTGCGCCAGTGCAGCATTCGGCAGTCTGAGGAAAAGAGTGTTTGAAGACCAGGCCCTCAAATCTACCACCAAACTCATGGTCTACAACGTTGTAGTAATACCCGCCCTCCTGTATGGATCTGAGGCATGGACGATGTTTCGAAGGCACCTCAAGTCGCTGGAGGTATATCAACAACGATGTCTCGACAAGATCCTGCAAATCCCCTGGGAGGACAGGCGTACCAACATCAGAGACCTCGACCAGGCTAACACACCCAGCATTGAAGCACTGACCATAATCGACCAGCAACGCTGGGCAGGTCACATAGTTCGCATGCCAAATACGAGACTCCCAAAGCAAATGCTTTATGCAGAGCTCCTTCAAGGTAACGTGCCAAAGCAGGACAGCAGAAACGTTACAAGGACACCCAAAAAGCCTCCCTGGTAAAGTGCAAGATCACCACTGACACCTGGGAGACCCTGCTCGCAGACCGCCCGAGGTGGAGAAAGGCTATCCGGGAGGACGATGACCTCTTGGAGCCAAATGCAGGCAGTGGAAGGAGCACGCAGCAAACCAGTCCCACCGACCCCTTCCCCCGACGAATGTCTGTCCCTCCTGTAACAGGGTCTGTGGCTCTCGTATCGGATTGTTCAGCCATTAAAGAACTCACTTTGGGAGTGGAAGCAAGTCTTCCTCGATTCCAAGGGACTGCCTATGATGATGATGGCTCTAAAAAATTTGTTTGTTTTTCTTTTCAATTCTCCAGTTTTTGGGGAGGGATGCTTTTTATAATCCTTGTTGTATTTGTTGTTTTTCTTGTTATTGTCATTGTTAAAATGTTAACAATCATGTGGTGGGGATGGGGCAGGGGGTACTGTTTTGCTGTGTTATGTTTTTGATTCGGAAAACATTTCTTGTTGTTAAAAAAAATGTATTTAGCATCACATTGTTGTGCATTTTCTCAGTCAGCTGTAACGTTAAACAGTGACGAGTCTATACCATCAAAGGGAAACATTAAACGTAACGTAAACAGTGATGTAAAATAACTTTAACTGTAACTGTAACCAAGTTAATGTAAACGATCTGCAGAAACAACAGTCTTGCAGCTGTGTAACTACTACGGGTCCTTTCCTGCGGTCGAGAGATGGTGGAGGCATGGTTCCAATGCCAGCCTGATTTTCCTCTCTGAGATACTCGTCCACCTCCTCGTCCTCCTCTTCCGCCTCCCCTCTCTGCTGAGGTGGACCGGCAGTCCTATCTGACAATTCTTGTCCCCTCCTGATAGCCAATTTATGCAGCATTCAGCACACCACAATGAACTGAGCTACCTGGTCAGGGTGGTATTGTAACTCGCCTCCTGAGTGGTCCAGTCATCTGAAGCGCTGCGAAAGCACTCCAATTGTCTTTTCGACGATATTGCGTGTGGCAATGTGGCTTTCATTGTACCACTTCTTGGCTTCAGTCTGGGTCTTACGCAGTGGGGTCGTCAGACAGGTGGCGAGGCCATATCCTTCGTCAGCAAGCATCCAACCGTGTAATTGTGGCTAACTCTTAAACAGATCAGACACAGGGCTCTCATGCAAGATTTGCGCATCATGGATGCTGCCTGGAAATTTTTGCATTTACTGCCAGTATAATTTCCTTGTGATCGACAACGAGCTGCACATTCAGGGAGTGAAATCCCTTTCGATTCCGAAAAACCTCTGCATCCTGAAAAGATTCTCGCAGGGCGATGTGCATACAGTATATTGCTCCCTACACTTGGGGAAATTTGCTATTCTCGAGAATCCGTGAGCCCTCTCAGTCTGTGCCTCCCTGGTCATAGGTCACACAGAGGAGCCTCACCAAAGGAGTAATACCGACATCCAGAGAAGTAATACCGATACCCAGAAGAGTAATACCGTCACCCAGAGGATTAAAACCGTTAGCCAGAGGAGTAATACCAACAACAAGAGGAGTAATACCGACACCCAGAAGAGTAATACCGACAACCAGCGGAGTAATACCGACAAACAGTGGAGTAATATCGTCATCCAGAGGAGTAATACCGACATGCAGAGGAGTAATACCGGCACCCAGAGGAGTAATACCGTCACCTAAAGTAGTAATACCGAAACCAGAAAAGTAATACCGACACCCAGAGGAGTAATACCGACACCCTGCGGAGCAATACCGACAACCAGAAAAGTAATACCGACACTCAGTTGCGTATTACCGTCACCCGGACGAGTAATACCGGCACACAGACGAATAATACCAACCCAGAGGAGTAATACCGGCAACCAGACGAGCAATACCGACATCCAGACGAGTATTACCAATCCAGAGGAGTAATAGAGACATCCAGAGGAGTAATAGCGTCACCCAGAGGAGTAATACCGCCATCCAGAGGAGTAATACTGTTACTCAGAGGAGTACTACCGATATCCAGAGGAGTAATGCTGTCACCCAGGGGATTTATACCGTCACCGAGAGGAGTGATACTGACACCCAGAGGAGTAATACTGATAACCCGCGGAGTAAAACCGTCACATAGAGGAGTAATACCCTCACCCGGAGGAGTAACACCGAAAGCCAGAGGAGTTATACCGACAATCAGACGAGGAATACAGACATCTCGAGAAGTAATAGCGACATCCAGATGAGTAATACCGACACACAGATGAGTAATACCTTCACCCAGAGGTGTAATACCGACACCCTGATGAGTAATACCGACCTCCAGAGTAGTAATACTGTCAACCAGATGAGTAATACCGACAGCCAGAGGAGTAATAACGTCACCCAGAGGAGTAATACCGTCACCCTGAGGAGTAATACCGAAATCCAGAGGAGTAATATGGTCACCCAGAGGAGTAATAACGACATCCAGACGAGTATTACTGCCACCTAGAGGTATAATACTGACATCCAGTTGATTTAATACCAACATTCATAGGAGTAATACTATCACCCAGAGGAGTCTTACCGACACCCAGAGGAGTAATGCCGACACCCAGAAGAGTAATACCGTCCCCAGAGGAGTAATACCGCCCCCAGAGGAGTAATACCGACACCCAGAGGAGTAAAATCGTTACGCAGGTGTGTAAAAACCGTCACCCAAAGGAGCGTCAAAAGAGGAGTAATACCGATACCCAGAGGAGTAATACCATCACCCAGAGGTGTAATGCCGCCAACCAGAGGAGTAGTACCGACACGCTTAGGAGTAATACCGTCATCCAGAGGAGTAATACCGACATCCAGAGGAGTAATACGGTCACTCAGACGAGTAATGCAGCCACCCAGAGGAGTAATATCGACACCCAGCTGAGTAAAACCGACACCCAGACGAGTAATACTGTCACCCAGAGGTGTAATACTGACATCATGTTGAATTAATACCGACATCCAGAGAAGTAATACCGACACCCAGAGGAGTAATAATGTCACCCAGAGGAGTCGTACCGACACCCACAGCAATAATACTGTCACCAGATGAGTAATACCGACACCTAGAGGAGTAATACCATCACCCAGAGAAGTAATTCTCTCACCCAGAACAGTAATAACGACACACAGAGGAGTAATACCGTCACCCAGAGGAATAAAACTGAAATCTAGAGGAGTAATACCGACATCCAGAGGAGTAATTATTTCAACCGGAGGAGTAATACTATCAACCAGAGGTGTAATACCGACACCCAGAGGAGTAATACCGACATCCAGAGGAGTAATACCGATACACAGAGGAGGAATACCGTCAACCAGAGGAGTAATACCGTCACTCAGAGGAGTAATACCGACACCAAGAGGAGTAATTCCGACACCCAGAAGAGTAATACCGTCACCCAGTGGAGTAATACCGTTCCCCAGAGGAGAAATACCATCACCCAGAGGATTAAAACTGATACTTAGAGGAGCAATACCGATATCCAAGGAGTAATTATTTCAACCAGAGGAGTAATACTCTCAACCACAGGTGTAATACCGATACCCAGAGGTTTAATACCGACAGCCACATGAGTAATACCATCACCCAGAGGAGTAATAGCGTCACCCAGAGGAGTAATACCGACATCAAGAGTAGTAATACCGTCACCCAGAGGAGTAATACTTTCACAAAGAGGAGTTATACCGACACCCAGAGGAGTAATAATGTCACCCAGAGGAGTAACACCGTCACCCAGAGAAATAAAACTGACACCCACAGGAGTAATACCGACACCAAGAACAATAATACTGTCACCCAGAGGAGCAACACCAACATCCAGAAGAGTAATGCCGACACCCAGAGGAGTAATACCTTCACCCAGAGGAGTAATGCTGACAGCCACAGGAGTAATACCGTCACCCAGATGCGTAATACCGTCATCCAGAGGAGTAATACCGTCACCCAGTGTAGTATTACTGTCACCTAGAGGAATAGTTATTTTACCCAGAGGAGTGATACCGTCAACCATATGAGTAATGCCGACACCCAGAGGAGTAATACCATCACCCAGAGAAGTAATACCGACACATAGAGGAATAATAGCATCACCCAGAGGAATAAAACTGACACCTAGAGGAGTAATACCAACATCCAGAGGAGTAATTATTTCAACCAGAGGGGTAATACTATCAAGCAGAGGTGTAATACCGACACCCAGAGGAGTAATACCGACCACCAGAGGAGTAATACCATCACCCAGAGAAGTAATAGCGTCACCCAAAGGAGTAATACCGACATCAAGAGGAGTAATACCGTCACCCAGAGGAGTAATACTTTCACCAACAAGAATAATACCGACACCCAGAGCAGTAATACCTTCACCCAGACGAGTAATAGCGACAGCCAGAGGATTAATTATATCACGCAGAGGAGTAACACCATCACCCAGAGGAATAATACTGACACCCAGAGGAGCAATACCGAAACCAAGAGCAATACTACAGTCACCCAGAGGAGTAACATAGACACCCAGAAAAATAATACTGTCACCCAGAGGAGCAACACCAACATCCATAAGAGTAATGCCGACACCCAGAGGAGTAATACCTTCACCCAAAGGAGTAATGCTGACAGCCACAGGAGTAATACCGTCACCCAGATGAGTAATACCATCACCCAGTGTAGTATTACTGTCACCTAGAGAATAGTTATTTTACCCAGAGGAGTGATACCGTCACCCAGAGGAGTAATACCGACACCCACAGCAATAATACTGTCACCCAGATGAGTGATACCGACACCCAGAGGAGTAATACCACCACCCAGAGAAGTAATTCTGTCACCAAGAGCAGTAATACCGACACATAGAGGAGTAATAACATCACCCAGAGGAATAAAACTGACACCTGGAGGAGTAATACCGACATCCAGAGGAGTAATTATTTCAACCAGAGGAGTAATACTATCAAACAGAGGTGTAATACCGACACCCAGAGGAGTAATACCGACAACGAGAGGAGTAATACCATCACCCAGAGACGTAATAGCGTCACCCAGAGGAGTAATACCGAAATCAAGAGGAGTAATACCGTCACCCAGCGGAGTAATACTTTCACCAACAGGAATATGTCGACATCCAGAGGAGAAATAATGTCACACAGAGCAGTAATACCTTCACCCAGACGAGTAATAGCGACAGCCAGAGGATTAATTATGTCACGCAGAGGAGTAACAGCATCACCCAGAGGAATAATACTGACACACAGAGGAGCAATGCCGACACCAAGAGCAATACTACTGTCACCCAGAAGAGTAACATAGACACCCAGAAAAATAATACTGTCACCCAGAGGAGCACCACCGACATCCAGAAGAGTAATGCCGACACCCAGAGGAGTAATACCTTCACCCAGAGGAGTAATGCCGACTACCAGAAGAGTACTACCGTCACCCAGATGAACAATACCGTCATCCAGAGGAGTAATACCGTCACCCTGAGTAGTAGTACTGTCACCTAGAGGAATAACTCTGTTACACAGAGGAGTGATACCGTCACCCAGAGGAGTAATACCGACACCCACAGGAATAATACTGCTACCCATATGAGTAATACCGACACCCAGAGGAGTAACACCATCACCCAGAGAGTAATTCTCTCACCCAGAGCAGTAATACCGACACACAGATGAGTAATACCGACATACAAAGGAGTAATACCGACACCAGAGGAGTAATACTGCCACCCAGAGGAGTAATACCTCACCCAGAAGAGTGATACCGACACCCAGCGGAGTAATACCGACATCCAGAGGAGTAATAGCGATATGCAAATGAGTAATACCAATATCCAAGTGAGTAATCGTGACATCCAGAGGAGTAATCGCGACATCCAGGTGAGTGAAAGCGACATCCACCGGAGTAATAGCGGCACCCAGAGGGTAATAGCGACACCCAGAGGAGTAATATCGACACCCAGAGGAATAATACCGACACCCAGACAAGTATTACTGCCACCCAGAGGTATAATACTGACATCCATTTGATTTAATACCAACATTCAGAGGAGTAATACTCTCACCCAGAGGAGTCTTACCGACAATCAGAGGAGTAATGCCGACACCCAGAAGAGTAATAACGTCCCCCAGAAGACTAATACCGCCCCCAGAGGCGTAAAATCGATACGCAGGTGAGTAATACCGTCACCCAAACGAGCGTCAACAGAGGAGTAATACCGATACCCAGAGGCGTAATACCATCACCCAGAGGTGTAATACCGCCAACCAGATGAGTAGTACCGACATGCAGAGGACTAATACCGTCATCCAGAGGAGTAATACCGACATCCAGAGGAGTAATACGGTCACCCAGACGAGTAATGCAGCCACCCAGAGGAGTAATATCGACACCCAGATGAGTAAACCGACACCCAGACGAGTAATACTGTCACCCAAAGGTGTAATACTGACATCCAGTTGAATTAATACCGATATCCAGGGAAGTAATAGCGACACCCAGAGGAGTAATAATGTCACCCAGAGGACTCTTACCGGCACCCAGAGGAGTAATACCGTCACCCAGATGAGAAATACCTTCATCCAGAGGAGTAATACCGTCACCCAGAGTAGTAGTACTGTCACCTAGAGGAATAGCATTTTTACATAGAGGAGTGATACCGTCACCCTGAGCAGTAATACCGACACCCACAGCAATAATACTGTCACCCAGATTAGTAATACCGACACCTAGAGGAGTAATACCATCACCCAGAGAAGTAATTCTCTCACCCAGAGCAGTAATACTGACACACAGAGGAGTAATACCATCACCCATAGGTCTAAAACTGACACCTAGAGGAGTAATACCGACATCCAGAGGTGTAATTATTTCAACCAGAGGAGTCATACTATCAACCAGAGGTGTAATAACCGACACCTAGTGGAGTAATACCGACAACCAGAGGAGTAATACCCTCACCCAGAGAAGTAATAGCGTCACCCAGAGGAGTAATACCGACATCAAGAGGATTAATGCTGTCACCCAGAGGAGTAATACTTTCACCAACAGGAATAATACCGACACCCAGAGGAGTAATAATGTCACCCAGAGTAGTAATACATTCACCCAGACGAGTAATAGCGACACCCAGAGGATTAATTATGTCACCCAGAGGAGCACCACCGACACCCAGAGGAGTAATGCCGACAACCAGAGGAGTAATACCTTCACCCAGAGGAGTAATGCCGACAACCAGAGGAGTACTACCGTCACCCAGATGAGTAATACCGTCATCCAGAGGAGCAATACCGTCACCCTGAGTAGTAGTGCTGTAACCTAGAGGAATAACGCTGTACCCAGAGGAGTGCTACCGTCACCCAGAGGAGTAATACCGACACCCACAGCAATAATACTGCCACCCAGATGAGTAATACCGACACCCAGAGGAGTAATACCATCACTCAGAGAGTAATTCTCTCGCCCAGAGCAGTAATACCGACACACAGAGGAGTAATACCGACATCCAGAGGAGTAATACCGACAAACAGAGGAGTAATACCGACACCCAGAGGAGTAATACCAGCATCCATAGAGTAATTCTCTCACCCAGAGCAGTAATACCGACACACAGAGGAGTAATACCGACATCCAGAGGAGTAATACCGACACACAGAGGAGTAATACTGCCACCCAGAGGAGTAATACCTCACCCAGAGGAGTAATACCGACACCCAGATGAGTAATACCAACATCCAAATGAGTAATCGCGACATCCAGAGGAGTAATCGCGACACCCAGACAAGTGAAAGCGACATCCACCGGAGTAATTGCGGCACAATGAGGAGTAATAGCGACACCCAGAGGAGTAATAGCGACATCCAGAGGAGTAATACCGACACCCAGACGAGTTTTACTGCCACCCAGAGGTATAACATTGACATCCAGTGGATTTATTACCAATATCCAGAGGAGTAATTCTGTCACCCAGAGGAGTCTTACCGACACCCAGATGAGTAATGCCGACACCCAGAAGAGTAATACCGTCCCACAGAGGAGTAATACCATACCCATAGGAGTAATACCGACACCCAGAGGAGTAAAATCTATAGGCAGGTGAGTAATACCGTCACCCAAAGGAGATTCACCAGAGGAGTAATACCGACACCCAGAGGAGTAATACCGTCACCCAGAGGTGTAATACCGCCAACCAGAGGAGTAGTACCGACATCCAGATGAGTAATACCGTCATCCAGAGGAATAATACCGACATCCAGAGGCGTAATATGGTCACCCAGGCGAGTAATGCAGACACCCAGAGGAGTAATATAGACACCCAGAGGAGTAAAACCGACACCCAGGCGGCTAATACTGTCACCCAGAGGTGCAATACAGACATCCAGTTGAATTAATACCGACACCCAGAGAAGTAATACCAACACCCAGAGGAGTAATACTGTCAGCCAGAGGAGACTTACCGACAGCCATAGGAGTAATGCTGACACCCAGAGGAGTAATACCGACATTCAGAGGAGTAATACCGTCCCCCAGAATAATAATACCGTCTCCAGAGGAGTAATACCGACACACAGAGGAGTAATATCGTCATCCAAAGGAGCGTCACCAGAGGAGTAATACCGATACCCATAGGTGTAATACCGTCACCACGAGGAGTAATACCGTCACCCAGAGGAGTAACACCGTCCCCAGAGGTGTAATACCGCCACCCAGACGAGTAATACTGTCAACCAGAGGTATAATACTGACATCCAGTTGAATTAATATCGGCACCCAGAGAAGTAATACCGACACCCAGAGGAGTAATACTGTCACCCAGAGGAGTCTTACCGACACCCAGAGGAGTAATGCCGACACCCAGAGGAGTAATACCGACATTCAGAGGAGTAATACCGTCCCCCAGAATAGTAATACCATCCCCAGAGGAGTAATACCGTCACACAGAGGAGTAATACCGACAAGCAGAGGAGTAATATCGTCATCCATCGGAGCTTCACCAGAGGAGTAATACCGATACCCATACGTGCAATACCGTCACCGCGAGGAGTAATACCGTCACCCAGAGGAGTAACACCGTCCCCAGAGTTGTAATACCGCCACCCAGAGGACTAATACCGGCATCCAGAGGAGTAATACCGTCACCCAGAGGAGTAATGCAGTCACCCAGACGAGTAATACCGACATCTAGAGGAGTAATACCGACACCTAGAGGATCAATACATACACCCGATAATTAATATCGTCACTTAGATGAGTAATTCCGAAACCCAGAGATTCTCTATTTCCCCCCTCTTAATAAAACCCTTCGTCCTTCTCTGTTGAATTCTAAATTTCTCTCAGTCCTTATGTTTGTTACTTTTTTGAGCCAATTTATATGCCGCTTCCTTGAGTTTAACACTATCCTTAATTTCCCTTGTTGGCCACGGTTGAGCCACCTTCCCCGTTTTATTTTTACTCCAGACAGGGATGTACAATTGCTGAAGTTCATCCATGTGATCTTTAAATGTTTGCAATTGCTTATCCGACGTCAACCCTTTAAGTATCCTTTGCTAGTCAATTCACGCCTCATACCGTCGAAGTCACCTTTACTTAAGTTCAGGATCCTAGTTTCCGAATTAACTGTGTCACTCTCCATCTTAACAAAGAATTCTACCATATTATGGTCACTCTTCCCCAAGGGACATCGCACAACAAGATTGCTAATTAGTTCCTACGCATTACAGATCACCCAGTCTAGGATGCCCAGCTCTCTAGTTGGTTCCTCGACACATTGGTCGAGAAAACCACCCTAATACACACCAGGAAATCCTCCTCCACCGCATTGCTACTAGCTTTGTTATCCCAATCAATATGTAGATTAAAGTCGCCCATGATAACAGCTGTAGCTTTATGGCACACATTCCTTATTTCTTGTTTGATGCTGTCCCGAACCTCACTACTACTGTTTGGTTGTCTGTGCACAACTCCCACTAGCGTTTTCGGCCCTTTGGTATTCCGCAGTTACACTCATACCGATTCCACATTATCCAGGCTAATGTCCCTCCTTACGATTGCATTGATTTCCTCTTTAACCAGCAACGCCACCCCACCTCCTTTTCCTCTCTGCCTATCCTTCCTAAATGTTGAACACCCCTGGATGTTGAGTTCCCAGCCTTGGACACCCTCGAGCCATGTCTCATATCTCGGGATCCTCTTATCAACAAATGCAGACATTGATACAAAGACTCAACATCACCTCCGTGCGCCAGTGCAGCATTCGGCAGTCTGAGGAAAAGAGTGTTTGAAGACCAGGCCCTCAAATCTACCACCAAACTCATGGTCTACAACGTTGTAGTAATACCCGCCCTCCTGTATGGATCTGAGGCATGGACGATGTTTCGAAGGCACCTCAAGTCGCTGGAGGTATATCAACAACGATGTCTCGACAAGATCCTGCAAATCCCCTGGGAGGACAGGCGTACCAACATCAGAGACCTCGACCAGGCTAACACACCCAGCATTGAAGCACTGACCATAATCGACCAGCAACGCTGGGCAGGTCACATAGTTCGCATGCCAAATACGAGACTCCCAAAGCAAATGCTTTATGCAGAGCTCCTTCAAGGTAACGTGCCAAAGCAGGACAGCAGAAACGTTACAAGGACACCCAAAAAGCCTCCCTGGTAAAGTGCAAGATCACCACTGACACCTGGGAGACCCTGCTCGCAGACCGCCCGAGGTGGAGAAAGGCTATCCGGGAGGACGATGACCTCTTGGAGCCAAATGCAGGCAGTGGAAGGAGCACGCAGCAAACCAGTCCCACCGACCCCTTCCCCCGACGAATGTCTGTCCCTCCTGTAACAGGGTCTGTGGCTCTCGTATCGGATTGTTCAGCCATCAAAGAACTCACTTTGGGAGTGGAAGCAAGTCTTCCTCGATTCCAAGGGACTGCCTATGATGATGATGGCTCTAAAAAATTTGTTTGTTTTTCTTTTCAATTCTCCAGTTTTTGGGGAGGGATGCTTTTTATAATCCTTGTTGTATTTGTTGTTTTTCTTGTTATTGTCATTGTTAAAATGTTAACAATCATGTGGTGGGGATGGGGCAGGGGGTACTGTTTTGCTGTGTTATGTTTTTGATTCGGAAAACATTTCTTGTTGTTAAAAAAAATGTATTTAGCATCACATTGTTGTGCATTTTCTCAGTCAGCTGTAACGTTAAACAGTGACGAGTCTATACCATCAAAGGGAAACATTAAACGTAACGTAAACAGTGATGTAAAATAACTTTAACTGTAACTGTAACCAAGTTAATGTAAACGATCTGCAGAAACAACAGTCTTGCAGCTGTGTAACTACTACGGGTCCTTTCCTGCGGTCGAGAGATGGTGGGGGCATGGTTCCAATGCCAGCCTGATTTTCCTCTCTGAGATACTCGTCCACCTCCTCGTCCTCCTCTTCCGCCTCCCCTCTCTGCTGAGGTGGACCGGCAGTCCTATCTGACAATTCTTGTCCCCTCCTGATAGCCAATTTATGCAGCATTCAGCACACCACAATGAACTGAGCTACCTGGTCAGGGTGGTATTGTAACTCGCCTCCTGAGTGGTCCAGTCATCTGAAGCGCTGCGAAAGCACTCCAATTGTCTTTTCGACGATATTGCGTGTGGCAATGTGGCTTTCATTGTATCACTTCTTGGCTTCAGTCTGGGTCTTACGCAGTGGGGTCGTCAGACAGGTGGCGAGGCCATATCCTTCGTCAGCAAGCATCCAACCGTGTAATTGTGGCTAACTCTTAAACAGATCAGACACAGGGCTCTCATGCAAGATTTGCGCATCATGGATGCTGCCTGGAAATTTTTGCATTTACTGCCAGTATAATTTCCTTGTGATCGACAACGAGCTGCACATTCAGGGAGTGAAATCCCTTTCGATTCCGAAAAACCTCTGCATCCTGAAAAGATTCTCGCAGGGCGATGTGCATACAGTATATTGCTCCCTACACTTGGGGAAATTTGCTATTCTCGAGAATCCGTGAGCCCTCTCAGTCTGTGCCTCCCTGGTCATAGGTCACACAGAGGAGCCTCACCAAAGGAGTAATACCGACATCCAGAGAAGTAATACCGATACCCAGAAGAGTAATACCGTCACCCAGAGGATTAAAACCGTTAGCCAGAGGAGTAATACCAACAACAAGAGGAGTAATACCGACACCCAGAAGAGTAATACCGACAACCAGAGGAGTAATACCGACATACAGTGGAGTAATATCGTCATCCAGAGGAGTAATACCGACATGCAGAGGAGTAATACCGGCACCCAGAGGAGTAATACCGTCACCTAAAGTAGTAATACCGAAACCAGAAAAGTAATACCGACACCCAGAGGAGTAATACCGACACCCTGCGGAGCAATACCGACAACCAGAAAAGTAATACCGACACTCAGTTGCGTATTACCGTCACCCGGACGAGTAATACCGGCACACAGACGAATAATACCAACCCAGAGGAGTAATACCGGCAACCAGACGAGCAATACCGACATCCAGACGAGTATTACCAATCCAGAGGAGTAATAGAGACATCCAGAGGAGTAATAGCGTCACCCAGAGGAGTAATACCGCCATCCAGAGGAGTAATACTGTTACTCAGAGGAGTACTACCGATATCCAGAGGAGTAATGCTGTCACCCAGGGGATTTATACCGTCACCGAGAGGAGTGATACTGACACCCAGAGGAGTAATACTGATAACCCGCGGAGTAAAACCGTCACATAGAGGAGTAATACCCTCACCCAGAGGAGTAACACCGAAAGCCAGAGGAGTTATACCGACAATCAGACGAGGAATACAGACATCTCGAGAAGTAATAGCGACATCCAGATGAGTAATACCGACCTCCAGAGTAGTAATACTGTCAACCAGATGAGTAATACCGACAGCCAGAGGAGTAATAACGTCACCCAGAGGAGTAATACCGTCACCCTGAGGAGTAATACCGAAATCCAGAGGAGTAATATGGTCACCCAGAGGAGTAATAACGACATCCAGACGAGTATTACTGCCACCTAGAGGTATAATACTGACATCCAGTTGATTTAATACCAACATTCATAGGAGTAATACTATCACCCAGAGGAGTCTTACCGACACCCAGAGGAGTAATGCCGACACCCAGAAGAGTAATACCGTCCCCAGAGGAGTAATACCGCCCCCAGAGGAGTAATACCGACACCCAGAGGAGTAAAATCGTTACGCAGGTGTGTAAAAACCGTCACCCAAAGGAGCGTCAAAAGAGGAGTAATACCGATACCCAGAGGAGTAATACCATCACCCAGAGGTGTAATGCCGCCAACCAGAGGAGTAGTACCGACACGCTTAGGAGTAATACCGTCATCCAGAGGAGTAATACCGACATCCAGAGGAGTAATACGGTCACTCAGACGAGTAATGCAGCCACCCAGAGGAGTAATATCGACACCCAGCTGAGTAAAACCGACACCCAGACGAGTAATACTGTCACCCAGAGGTGTAATACTGACATCATGTTGAATTAATACCGACATCCAGAGAAGTAATACCGACACCCAGAGGAGTAATAATGTCACCCAGAGGAGTCGTACCGACACCCACAGAAATAATACTGTCACCAGATGAGTAATACCGACACCTAGAGGAGTAATACCATCACCCAGAGAAGTAATTCTCTCACCCAGAACAGTAATAACGACACACAGAGGAGTAATACCGTCACCCAGAGGAATAAAACTGAAATCTAGAGGAGTAATACCGACATCCAGAGGAGTAATTATTTCAACCGGAGGAGTAATACTATCAACCAGAGGTGTAATACCGACACCCAGAGGAGTAATACCGACAACTAGAGTAGTAATACTCTCACCCAGAGGAGGAATACCGTCAACCAGACGAGCGCCACTAAAGGAGTAATACCGACATCCAGAGGAGTAATACCGATACACAGAGGAGTAATACCGTCAACCAGAGGAGTAATACCGTCACTCAGAGGAGTAATACCGACACCAAGAGGAGTAATTCCGACACCCAGAAGAGTAATACCGTCACCCAGTGGAGTAATACCGTTCCCCAGAGGAGAAATACCATCACCCAGAGGATTAAAACTGATACTTAGAGGAGCAATACCGATATCCAAGGAGTAATTATTTCAACCAGAGGAGTAATACTCTCAACCACAGGTGTAATACCGATACCCAGAGGTTTAATACCGACAGCCACATGAGTAATACCATCACCCAGAGGAGTAATAGCGTCACCCAGAGGAGTAATACCGACATCAAGAGTAGTAATACCGTCACCCAGAGGAGTAATACTTTCACAAAGAGGAGTTATACCGACACCCAGAGGAGTAATAATGTCACCCAGAGGAGTAACACCGTCACCCAGAGAAATAAAACTGACACCCACAGGAGTAATACCGACACCAAGAACAATAATACTGTCACCCAGAGGAGCAACACCAACATCCAGAAGAGTAATGCCGACACCCAGAGGAGTAATACCTTCACCCAGAGGAGTAATGCTGACAGCCACAGGAGTAATACCGTCACCCAGATGCGTAATACCGTCATCCAGAGGAGTAATACCGTCACCCAGTGTAGTATTACTGTCACCTAGAGGAATAGTTATTTTACCCAGAGGAGTGATACCGTCAACCATATGAGTAATGCCGACACCCAGAGGAGTAATACCATCACCCAGAGAAGTAATACCGACACATAGAGGAATAATAGCATCACCCAGAGGAATAAAACTGACACCTAGAGGAGTAATAGCAACATCCAGAGGAGTAATTATTTCAACCAGAGGGGTAATACTATCAAGCAGAGGTGTAATACCGACACCCAGAGGAGTAATACCGACCACCAGAGGAGTAATACCATCACCCAGAGAAGTAATAGCGTCACCCAAAGGAGTAATACCGACATCAAGAGGAGTAATACCGTCACCCAGAGGAGTAATACTTTCACCAACAAGAATAATACCGACACCCAGAGCCGTAATACCTTCACCCAGACGAGTAATAGCGACAGCCAGAGGATTAATTATATCACGCAGAGGAGTAACACCATCACCCAGAGGAATAATACTGACACCCAGAGGAGCAATACCGACACCAAGAGCAATACTACAGTCACCCAGTGGAGTAACATAGACACCCAGAAAAATAATACTGTCACCCAGAGGAGCAACACCAACATCCATAAGAGTAATGCCGACACCCAGAGGAGTAATACCTTCACCCAAAGGAGTAATGCTGACAGCCACAGGAGTAATACCGTCACCCAGATGAGTAATACCATCACCCAGTGTAGTATTACTGTCACCTAGAGAATAGTTATTTTACCCAGAGGAGTGATACCGTCACCCAGAGGAGTAATACCGACACCCACAGCAATAATACTGTCACCCAGATGAGTGATACCGACACCCAGAGGAGTAATACAATCACCCAGAGAAGTAATTCTGTCACCAAGAGCAGTAATACCGACACATAGAGGAGTAATAGCATCACCCAGAGGAATAAAACTGACACCTGGAGGAGTAATACCGACATCCAGAGGAGTAATTATTTCAACCAGAGGAGTAATACTATAAAACAGAGGTGTAATACCGACACCCAGAGGAGTAATACCGACAACGAGAGGAGTAATACCATCACCCAGAGACGTAATAGCGTCACCCAGAGGAGTAATACCGAAATCAAGAGGAGTAATACCGTCACCCAGCGGAGTAATACTTTCACCAACAGGAATATGTCGACATCCAGAGGAGAAATAATGTCACACAGAGCAGTAATACCTTCACCCAGACGAGTAATAGCGACAGCCAGAGGATTAATTATGTCACGCAGAGGAGTAACAGCATCACCCAGAGGAATAATACTGACACACAGAGGAGCAATGCCGACACCAAGAGCAATACTACTGTCACCCAGAAGAGTAACATAGACACCCAGAAAAATAATACTGTCACCCAGAGGAGCACCACCGACATCCAGAAGAGTAATGCCGACACCCAGAGGAGTAATACCTTCACCCAGAGGAGTAATGCCGACTACCAGAAGAGTACTACCGTCACCCAGATGAACAATACCGTCATCCAGAGGAGTAATACCGTCACCCTGAGTAGTAGTACTGTCACCTAGAGGAATAACTCTGTTACACAGAGGAGTGATACCGTCACCCAGAGGAGTAATACCGACACCCACAGGAATAATACTGCTACCCATATGAGTAATACCGACACCCAGAGGAGTAACACCATCACCCAGAGAGTAATTCTCTCACCCAGAGCAGTAATACCGACACACAGATGAGTAATACCGACATACAAAGGAGTAATACCGACACCAGAGGAGTAATACTGCCACCCAGAGGAGTAATACCTCACCCAGAAGAGTGATACCGACACCCAGCGGAGTAATACCGACATCCAGAGGAGTAATAGCGATATGCAAATGAGTAATACCAATATCCAAGTGAGTAATCGTGACATCCAGAGGAGTAATCGCGACATCCAGGTGAGTGAAAGCGACATCCACCGGAGTAATAGCGGCACCCAGAGGGTAATAGCGACACCCAGAGGAGTAATATCGACACCCAGAGGAATAATACCGACACCCAGACAAGTATTACTGCCACCCAGAGGTATAATACTGACATCCATTTGATTTAATACCAACATTCAGAGGAGTAATACTGTCACCCAGAGGAGTCTTACCGACACCCAGAGGAGTAATGCCGACACCCAGAAGAGTAATAACGTCCCCCAGAAGACTAATACCGCCCCCAGAGGCGTAAAATCGATACGCAGGTGAGTAATACCGTCACCCAAACGAGCGTCAACAGAGGAGTAATACCGATACCCAGAGGCGTAATACCATCACCCAGAGGTGTAATACCGCCAACCAGATGAGTAGTACCGACATGCAGAGGACTAATACCGTCATCCAGAGGAGTAATACCGACATCCAGAGGAGTAATACGGTCACCCAGACGAGTAATGCAGCCACCCAGAGGAGTAATATCGACACCCAGATGAGTAAACCGACACCCAGACGAGTAATACTGTCACCCAAAGGTGTAATACTGACATCCAGTTGAATTAATACCGATATCCAGGGAAGTAATAGCGACACCCAGAGGAGTAATAATGTCACCCAGAGAACTCTTACCGGCACCCAGAGGAGTAATACCGTCACCCAGATGAGAAATACCTTCATCCAGAGGAGTAATACCGTCACCCAGAGTAGTAGTACTGTCACCTAGAGGAATAGCATTTTTACATAGAGGAGTGATACCGTCACCCTGAGCAGTAATACCGACACCCACAGCAATAATACTGTCACCCAGATTAGTAATACCGACACCTAGAGGAGTAATACCATCACCCAGAGAAGTAATTCTCTCACCCAGAGCAGTAATACTGACACACAGAGGAGTAATACCATCACCCATAGGTCTAAAACTGACACCTAGAGGAATAATACCGACATCCAGAGGTGTAATTATTTCAACCAGAGGAGTCATACTATCAACCAGAGGTGTAATAACCGACACCTAGTGGAGTAATACCGACAACCAGAGGAGTAATACCCTCACCCAGAGAAGTAATAGCGTCACCCAGAGGAGTAATACCGACATCAAGAGGATTAATGCTGTCACCCAGAGGAGTAATACTTTCACCAACAGGAATAATACCGACACCCAGAGGAGTAATAATGTCACCCAGAGTAGTAATACATTCACCCAGACGAGTAATAGCGACACCCAGAGGATTAATTATGTCACCCAGAGGAGCACCACCGACACCCAGAGGAGTAATGCCGACAACCAGAGGAGTAATACCTTCACCCAGAGGAGTAATGCCGACAACCAGAGGAGTACTACCGTCACCCAGATGAGTAATACCGTCATCCAGAGGAGCAATACCGTCACCCTGAGTAGTAGTGCTGTAACCTAGAGGAATAACGCTGTACCCAGAGGAGTGCTACCGTCACCCAGAGGAGTAATACCGACACCCACAGCAATAATACTGCCACCCAGATGAGTAATACCGACACCCAGAGGAGTAATACCATCACTCAGAGAGTAATTCTCTCGCCCAGAGCAGTAATACCGACACACAGAGGAGTAATACCGACATCCAGAGGAGTAATACCGACAAACAGAGGAGTAATACCGACACCCAGAGGAGTAATACCAGCATCCAGAGAGTAATTCTCTCACCCAGAGCAGTAATACCGACACACAGAGGAGTAATACCGACATCCAGAGGAGTAATACCGACACACAGAGGAGTAATACTGCCACCCAGAGGAGTAATACCTCACCCAGAGGAGTAATACCGACACCCAGATGAGTAATACCAACATCCAAATGAGTAATCGCGACATCCAGAGGAGTAATCGCGACACCCAGACAAGTGAAAGCGACATCCACCGGAGTAATTGCGGCACAATGAGGCGTAATAGCGACACCCAGAGGAGTAATAGCGACATCCAGAGGAGTAATACCGACACCCAGACGAGTTTTACTGCCACCCAGAGGTATAACATTGACATCCAGTGGATTTATTACCAATATCCAGAGGAGTAATTCTGTCACCCAGAGGAGTCTTACCGACACCCAGATGAGTAATGCCGACACCCAGAAGAGTAATACCGTCCCACAGAGGAGTAATACCATACCCATAGGAGTAATACCGACACCCAGAGGAGTAAAATCGATAGGCAGGTGAGTAATACCGTCACCCAAAGGAGATTCACCAGAGGAGTAATACCGACACCCAGAGGAGTAATACCGTCACCCAGAGGTGTAATATCGCCAACCAGAGGAGTAGTACCGACATCCAGATGAGTAATACCGTCATCCAGATGAATAATACCGACATCCAGAGGCGTAATATGGTCACCCAGGCGAGTAATGCAGACACCCAGCGGAGTAATATAGACACCCAGAGGAGTAAAACCGACACCCAGGCGGCTAATACTGTCACCCAGAGGTGTAATACAGACATCCAGTTGAATTAATACCGACACCCAGAGAAGTAATACCAACACCCAGAGGAGTAATACTGTCAGCCAGAGGAGACTTACCGACAGCCATAGGAGTAATGCTGACACCCAGAGGAGTAATACCGACATTCAGAGGAGTAATACCGTCCCCCAGAATAGTAATACCATCTCCAGAGGAGTAATACCGACACACAGAGGAGTAATATCGTCATCCAAAGGAGCGTCACCAGAGGAGTAATACCGATACCCATAGGTGTAATACCGTCACCACGAGGAGTAATACCGTCACCTAGAGGAGTAACACCGTCCCCAGAGGTGTAATACCGCCACCCAGACGAGTAATACTGTCAACCAGAGGTGTAATACTGACATCCAGTTGAATTAATATCGGCACCCAGAGAAGTAATACCGACACCCAGAGGAGTAATACTGTCACCCAGAGGAGTCTTACCGACACCCAGAGGAGTAATGCCGACACCCAGAGGAGTAATACCGACATTCAGAGGAGTAATACCGTCCCCCAGAATAGTAATACCATCCCCAGAGGAGTAATACCGTCACACAGAGGAGTAATACCGACAAGCAGAGGAGTAATATCGTCATCCATCGGAGCTTCACCAGAGGAGTAATACCGATACCCATAGGTGCAATACCGTCACCGCGAGGAGTAATACCGTCACCCAGAGGAGTAACACCGTCCCCAGAGTTGTAATACCGCCACCCAGAGGACTAATACCGTCACCCAGAGGAGTAATGCAGTCACCCAGACGAGTAATACCGACATCTAGAGGAGTAATACCGACACCCAGAGGATCAATACATACACCCGATAATTAATATCGTCACTTAGATGAGTAATTCCGAAACCCAGAGATGTAATTCTGTCACCCAGATGAGTAAAACTGTCACGCAGAGGAGTAGCACTGCCCTCCTAAGAAGTAATACCGACACCATGAAAAGTAATACCGACACCCACAAGAATAATACTGTCACCCAGATTAGTAAAACCGACATCCAGAGCAGTAATATCGACACCCAGAGAAGTAATACCGTCACCCAGATGAGTAATACCGTCACCCAGAGGAGTAATACCGTCATCCAGAGGAGTAATACCGACATCCAGAGGAGTAATACGGTCACCCAGACGAGTAATGCAGCCACCCAGAGGAGTAATATCGACACCCAGATGAGTAAAACCGACACCCAGACGAGTAATACTGTCACCCGGAGGTGTAATACTGACATCCAGTTGAATTAATACCGATATCCAGAAAAGTAATGCCGACACCCAGAGGAGTAATAATGTCACCCAGAGGAGTCCTACCGGCACCCAGAGGAGTAATACCGTCACCCAGATGAGTAATACCGTCATCCAGAGGAGTGATACCGTCACCCAGAGTAGTAGTACTGTCACCCAGATGAGTAATACCGACACCCAGAGGAGTAATACCATCAGCCAGATAAGTAATTCTCTCACCCAGAGCAGTAATACCGACACACAGAGGAGTAATACCATCACCCATAGGACTAAAACTGACACATAGAGGAGTAATACCGACATCCAGAGCTGTAATTATTTCAACCAGAAGAGTAATACTATCAACCGGAGGTGTAATAACCGACACCTAGTGGAGTAATACCGACAACCAGAGGAGTAATACCATCACCCAGCGAAGTAATAGCGTCACCCAGAGGAGTAATACCGACATCAAGAGGAGTAATACTGTCACCCAGAGTAGTAATACTTTCACTAACAGGAATAATACCGACACAAAGAGGAGTAATAATGTCACCCAGAGTAGTAATACCTGCACCCAGACGAGTAATAGCGACACCCAGAGGATTAATTATGTCATCCAGAGGTGTAACAGCATCACCCAGAGGAATAATACTGACACCCAGAGGTGCAATACCGACACCAAGAGCAATACTACTGTCACCCAGAGGAGTAACATAGACACCCAGAAAAATAATACTGTCACCCAGAGAAGCACCACCGACATCCAGAGGAGTAATGTCGACAACCAGAGGAGTAATACCTTCACCCAGAGGAGTAATGTCGACAAGAGGAGTACTACCGTCACCCAGATCAGTAATACCGTCATCCAGAGGAGCAATACCGTCACACTGAGTAGTAGTACAGTAACCTAGAGGAATAACTCTGTTACCCAGAGGAGTGATACCGTCACCCAGAGGAGTAATACCGACACCCACAGCAATAATACTGCCACCCAGATGAGTAATACCGACACCCAGAGGAGTAATACCATCACCCAGAGAGTAATTCTCTCACCCAGAGCAGTAATACCGACACACAGAGGAGTAATACCGACATCCAGAGGAGTAATACCGACACACAGAGGAGTAATACCGACACCCAGAGGAGTAATACCTTCACCCAGAGAGTAATTCTCTCACCCAGAGCAGTAACACCGACACACAGAGGAGTAATACCGACATCCAGAGGAGTAATACCGACACACCGAGGAGTAATACTGCCACCCAGAGGAGTAATACCTCGCCCAGAGGAGTAATACCGACACCCAGATGAGTAATACCAACATCCAAATGAGTAATCGCGACATCCAGAGGAGTAATCGCGATACCCAGACGAGTGAAAGCGACATCCACTGGAGTAATTGCGGCACAATGAGGAGTAATAGCGACAACCAGAGGAGTCTTACCGACACCCAGATGAGTAATGCCGACACCCAGAAGAGTAATACCGTCCCACAGAGGAGTAATACCGTCCCCAGAGGAGTAATACCGACACCCAGAGGAGTAACATCGATAGGCAGGTGAGTAATACCGTCACCCAAAGGAGAGTCACCAGAGGAGTAATACCGACACCCAGATGAGTAATACCGTCACCCAGACGTGTAATACCGCCAACCAGTGGAGTAGTACCGACACCCAGAGGAGTAATAGCGTCATCCAGAGGAATAATACCGACATCCAGACGAGTAATACGGTCACCCAGGCGAGTAATGCAGACACCCAGAGGAGTAATATAGACACCCAGAGGAGTAATACCGACACGCAGGGGAGTAATATGGTCACCCAGAGGAGTATTACCGACCACCCTGGGGAGTAATACCGGCACTCAGAGGAGTATTACCGACAGCCAGTGGAGCAATACTGGCACCCTGAAGGTAATACTGGCAACCAGAGGAGCAATACCGACACCATGAGGAGCAATACCGACACCCAGAAGAGTAATATCAACATCCAGAAGAGTAATACCGACAAACAGAGGAGTAAGACCGACATCCAGAGCCGGAATACCGTCACCCAGAAGAGTAATACCGACATCCAGAGGAGTAATACCGACATACAGAGGAGTAATCTCTGCCACGGAGAGCTGAGGAGGCTGGGTCATTGAATATATTTAAGGTGGAGATAGACAGATTTTTGAATGATAATGGAGTCGACGGTAATGGGGAGCGGGCAGGGAAGTGGAGCTGAGACTATGATCATATTGAATGGTGGAGCAGGCTCGAGGGGCCAAATGGCCGACTCCTGCTCCTATTTCTTATGTTCTTATATTTATCTCTGGTGCTGCTCTCGTTGTCCCGCAGGCCTGCTCTCATGATTATTAACGTAGAATACCTTACTATTTCGGACTTTAGTTCTATTCGTCTCTCCAAATCCTTTGTGTCTTTGTTTTTCTCTCTAATGCTACATCCCTCCGTGTGAACTCCCCAGCCCATATTCATGGCCAGCCTCTCGACCTTGCCATCTCTCGTGGCCTTGCTACTCCCAGCATGTAATTTGCTGATAAGTCCATCTCTGACCACTTTCTCGTATCTCTCTCCACCCACATCCCCCCACCTCCACAACCCGACCTCCTTCTGTGTCCAGCCCTGCAAAAAACTCTCTCCCATCTCTCTTACAACTGCAATTATGAACTCCCAACTATTCAGCCTGTAGTCCTACATTCACAATGACATTTCTGCAGCTACCGACCTGCTCAATCACCACCACCTTTGATGCCCAGGTCCCTATTCAAACAATTGCTTTCTCACATCCTAGCTGTTGGTGAGGCCTCACCTGGAATATTGTGTTCAGTTCTGGCCTCCCAATCTGAGGAAGAACGTTCTTGCTATTTATGGAGTGCAGCGAAAGTTCACCAGACTGATTTCCGAGATGGCAGGACTGACATATGAGGAGAGACTTGATCAACTGTGCCTGTATTTACTGGAGTTTAGAAGGATGAGAGGTGATCTCATAGAAACAACTAAAATTCCGACGGGACTGAACAGGTTTAATGCAGGAAGAATGTTCCCGATGTTGGGGAAGTCCACAACCAGGGGACACAGTCTAAGGATAAGGGATAGGCCATTTAGGACTGAGATGAGTAAAAACTACTTCACTCAGAGAGTTGATAACTTGTGGAATTTTCTACCGCAGAGAGTTGTTGATGTCAGTTCGTTAGATATACTCAAGAGGGAGTTAGATGTGGCCCTTATGACTAAGGGGATCAAGGGGTATGGAGAGAAAGCAGGAAAGGGTTACTGAAGGAGTGACCAGCCATATTCTTATTGAATGGTGGTGCAGGCTCGAAGGGCTGAATGGCATACTCCTGCACCTATTTTCGATGTTTTATATGTTTTATATGTTTTCTATGTTCCCTCGCGTAAAGCCGTGATCTTCACTCCCTTAAATCCAAGGGGCGCAGATTTAAACGTATATGACAATGGTTTAGCAATTAATCGCCAGATCTGGCTAGACCTCATAAAGCACTATCGAATCCTGATCTCGCTCACTATTCCAGAATCATTCCGAAATTTAAATATAAACCCAGCTTCTATTCTCCACTGCTAACAATATTTTTAAACCCCTCTGCCCTGTCTCCACCCTCACCTCCGACAATAAGTGTGAGGGGCCCATGGACTTCTTTGTCTCTAAGATTGAGACAATCCATTCGCTGCCTCTCCTCTTCCCTTCCTTCCCAGAGCTCACCGGGCCAAATTTCCTGTCAGGAACCCCCTGACCTAGCCCTGACCTCACATCTTTCTCCAGTTTCTCCCCGATTTCCCCTCATGACCTTTCCAAGCTCATCCTGTCCATGAGACCCACTTCCTGCATCTTCGCCCTGTTCCCACCAAACTGCTGACCATCTAATTTCCGTTTCTGGCTCCCATGTTAGCTGATATTGTTAACCGTTCTCTCTCCTCAGGTACTGTCCCCCTCTCCTTCAAATCTGCCGTCATCACCGCTCTCCTCAAAAAACAAACCCTCGATCCCTCCATCCTTGCAAACTACTGCCCCATCTCCAACCTCCCTTTCCTCTCCAAAGTCCTTGAACGTGTTGTTGCCTCCCAAATCCATGACCATCTTTCCCACAATTCTATGTTTGAATCCCTCCAATCCGGTTTCTGCCTCTGCCGCAGTACCGAAATGGCTCTCATCAAAGTCACAAATGACATCCTTTGTAACTGTGACTGTTGTGTCTAGAAGAACTCCACGAGGCTGAGTACTGTGAGCTAAACTAAGTGTGACCTTAGCCTTCTTTATTACAACACCAAGTGCCTAAACAACATGGCAGCCAACCTTTTACACTGGCCCTGCACATATGTGCAGTTGACCATGAGGACTCCAACAGTCGCGCCCTCTGGTGGCAATTATTACATAGTTACATACATAACAGTGACAAAGGTAAACTATCCCTCCTCGTCCTTCTGGACATGTCTGCAGCCTTTGACACTCCATCCCCCTCCAACGCCTCTCCACCACCGTCCAGATGGTTGGGACTGCACTCGCCCGGTTCCACTCTGATTCATATAATCATAGCCAGAGAATTACTTGCAACAGCTTCACTTCCTGCCCCCCACGCCGCGCCCCCCCCCGCCCCCCGCCACCACCCCGCATCGTTACCTCTACTGTCCCCCAAGGATTATCCTTGGCCCCATCCTGTTTCTCATCTACATGTTGCCACTTGGTGACATCATCCAGAAACACGGAGTCAGTTTCCACAAGTACACTGACGACACCCAGCTCTATCTTACCACCACTTCTCTCGCTCTCGACCCTTCCTCAGTCTCTAAATTGTCAGACTGCTTGTCGGACATCCAGTGCTGAATGAGCAGAAATTTTCTCCAATTGAATATTGGGAAGACCGAAGCCATTGTCTTTTAGTCCCCGCCACAAACTCCGTTCCCTAACCACCAACTCCATCCCTCTCCACAACTCCTGTCCGAGGCTGAACCAGATTGTTCACAACCTTACTGTCAGTTTTGTTCCTGAAATCAGCTTTCGACCAGCCATCCGCAGCATAACTAAGAGCACCTATTTCCACCTCCATAATATTGCCCATCTCCGCCCTTGCCTCTTCTCATCTGCTGCTGAAGCCCTTTGTTACCTCAAGACTTGCTTATTCCAACGCACTGCTGGCTGGCTTCCCACGTTCTACCATAAGTAAAGTAGAGCTGACCATTACTCGACAGACCATGTCCTAACTCGCACCAATTCCCGCCGATCCATCAGCCCTGTGTTCACTGATCCACATTGGCTTCCAGTTAAGCAAAGCATTGATTAAAAAATTATGATCCTTATTTGCAAATCGCTCCATGGTCCCTCGCCCCTCCCTATCTCTGTAATCTCTTCCAGCACCCCCCCCCCCCCCCGAGATATCTGCACTCCTCTAATTCTTGCCTCCTGAGCATCCCTGATTATAATCGCTCCACCATTGGTGGCCGTGCCTTCAGCTGCCTGGGCCCCAAGCTCTGGAACTCCATCCCTAAACCTCTGCGCCTCTCTACCTCTCTTCCCTCCTTCAAGAAGCTCCTTAATAATTACCTCTTCACCTGCCATAATTTCTACTTATGCGGCTCAATGTCAAATTTTTATCCCATAATACTCCTGTGAAGCACCTTGGAACGTTTCACTTCTTAAAGGCGCTATATAAATACAGTTTGTTGTTGTTATTGTAGAGACCTTGGGTTCAGTGACTCCACTCCTCCTTTTCAGTCAGACCTCTCCATCTCCTTCGTCCTCTCCAGCTCCTTCCTCCTCTCCGCCTTCTTCCTCTCCACCTTCCTCCTCTCCAGTTTCCTCTTCTCCACCTTCGTCCTCTCCACCTTCACCTTCCTCCTCTCCACCTAATTCCTCCTCTCCACCTCCTTCCTTCTCCCCACCTTCCTCCTCTCCACCTTCCTCCTCTCCACCTTCTTCCTCCTCTCCTCCTTCCTCCTCTCCACATTCCTCCTCTCTACCACCTTCCTCTTCTCCACCATCTTCCTCTCCACCATTTCTAAACTCACATAATTCCTCACGCTGCTTGCGAATCACTCAATTGAAGCATCTCCCAGCTCTGTCTCCAAAGAATAAAAATGTTACATCTGTATAAGGTGAAGATGAAGGAGTGGAGTGGTAATGCCAAGTGGCCTCTTTGCGTGTTGTTAGTTGGTATGATTGCACTAAAATGAGGGTGCATGTGAGGGGTGGTTTGTCAGGTGGGGATGTGATACTATAGATCGAGAGACAGGATGGGTTGATGCATGAGCAAGGAATGAAAGCTAAAATCCCCCATTAAAATCACACTGCCTTTACTACATGCCTAAGTACTCAAGTATTCATTCTGAAGGCTATTTATACTGTCACCGTTACTCTGCCCAGTGAACATACTTTTACTATTTAAAGAAATCCTGTAATTGGTAGCAACGTACTGAGGAATCTGGCTGTACCCAGTTTGTGTTGATTGGATTTATTTTTAGAATACTTGCTTCGTAAGTTAAGCAGAATTAACACTTCCTGCTTTATTAGCATGTGTTGAGTTCATCGCATTGAAGAAAATTTTAACTTTCAGCGTGGACAGAAGGGGTTGTGGATTGGCTGCCCATTATACACACCCCACCAGATTTCCCTCAGCATGTATTATTTTGAAGAGGTAGGCAGTGTTATTAAAGCTGGATTGGGACATATTGCGTTGTGTTGCTTTGAAAAAGCACTATATGGCTTGGAAAGCAGAATACGTCTCCTGCACCTGGCTCAGAGCTCCGCCATCTTGGCTCTGCAATGATTACTTCTGCCCAAAGACCAAGGTTGTTATTAATGTCATCTGCCATTGCAGGGTCATCAAGAACTACAAAAACACTTCTGTATGGCTCAGAGCCGTGGACCATATATAGTAGACGCCTTAAGTCGCTGGAGAAATACCACCAACGATGTCTCTGCAAGATGCTGCAAATCCACTGGGAGTACAGACACACCAACACTAGCGTCCTCGACCAGGCCAACATCCACAGCATTGAAGCATTGACCACACGATCAGCTTCGCTGGGCAGGTCACATCATTCACATGCCGAGATTCCCAAAGCAAGCACCCTACTCGGAACTCCTTCACGGCAAACGAGCCAAACATGGGCAGAGGAAACATTAAAAGGGCACACTCAAAGCCTCCCTGATAAAGTACAACACACCACCGCCACCTGGGAATCCCTGGCCAAAGTCCGCCCTAAGTGAAAGAAGTGCATCCGGGAGGGCGCTGAGCACCTCGAGTCTCATCGCCGAGAGCATGCAGAAATCAAGCACAGGCAGCGGAAGGAGCATGCGGCATACCTCTCCGACCATCCCTTTCCCTCAACCACTGTCTGTCCCACCTGTGACAGGGAGTGTGGCTCTCGCATTGTACTGTTTGGCCGCCTAAGGACTCATTTTAAGAGAGGAATCAAGACTTCCTCGATTCTGAGGGACTGCCTGCGATGACGACAAGAACACTGCACATAAATGCCAAGTATGAGACCATTGTCTCTTTGTAAATACTCTGTGTCCTATTCTAGCGCTCCACAGCTGGCAAGTCGAAGATTGTTGTGGCTCAGAAGAAGACTGCTGAGATGCTGGTGGTTGGCAACCTCGAGTAGATTGGGGCTGAGTGGGCTCAACATGCTACTTCAGCCACTTGGCAGCTCCTGGGGTAGTCTGGCGCTGCTATATCTGGAGTCATGGAAACCATTGGCTGGGGACTGGCGAGACTGCAAATGTGCTTAGATTCTGAGAGTTGGTAACATGTTTCATTCCCAATCCCCTGCTGTCAGGCTGTGACTCAGCACTCCACTAATCTGCCGGCCTCCAAACTTACATAGAGCCCTGTGAGATGAAAGGAAAGGGAGCATCCAGTGTACAGAGTCAGGATGTCTGCTCCCTAGTTGCTCTGCCTTGTGGTGTTAGGCAGGGGCTCTGAACTTGACAATATCGTCTGGAAACCGCATGTAATTTAGGGACCTGGTTTGTGCAGTTTCTGGAGAACATTGCGCCTGTTCCAACTTGCCAGTTACATAAAAACATAAGAAATAGGAGCAGAAGCCGGCCAGGGAGGATTATAAATAGGCCCAGCGGCAGTTGGTAAGTCGGAGAGGCAGCGTGGGGAGGCCTATAAATCGGTCCAGTGGCAGTTGGTGATTCGGAGAGGCAGCGTGGGGAGGCCTATATATAGGCCCAGCGGCAGTTGGTGAGTCGGAGATGCAGCGTGGGGAGGCCTATAAAAGGACAAATCGGGGAGTTCAGCGAGAGGCCTACGGTGAAACTGCAGCAGGGGCAGAAGGCAAAAAAGAAGTGGTAAAAACAGAGAGACAGGCTATTATCTGAATGCTGACAGATTCGGAAAAGGGGAGGTGCAACGAGACCTGTGTGTCATGGTACATCAGTCATTGAAGGTTGGCATGCAGATACCGTAGGCGGTTAATAAAGCAAATGGCATGTTGGCCTTCATAGCAAGGAGATTTGAGTACAGGGGCAGGTTGGTGTTGCTACAGTTGTACAGGGCCTTGGTGAGGCCTCACCTGGAATATTGTGTTCAGTTTCGGTCTTCTAATCTGAGGAAGGACTTTCTTGCTATTGAGGGAGTGCAGCGAAGGTTCACCAGACTGATTCCAGGGATGGCTGGACTGACGTATGAGGAGAGATTGGATCAACTGGACCTTTATACACTGGAGCTTAGGAGGATGAGAGGGGATCTCATAGAATCGTATAAGATTCTGATGGGACGGGACAGGTTAGAGGTGGGAAGAATGTTCCCGATGTTGGGAAAGTCCAGAACCAGGGGACACAATCTTAGGATAAGGGGTAGGCCATTTTGGACCGAGATGAGGAGAAACGTCTTCACTCAGAGAGTTGTTAACCTGTGGAATTTCCTGCCACAGAGAGTTGTTGATGCCAGTTCATTGGATATAGTCAAGAGGGAGTTAGATATGGCCCTTACGCCTAAATGGATCGAGGGGTATGGAGAGAAAGCAGGAAAGGGGTACTGAGGGAATGATCATCCATGATCTTTTTGAATGGTGGTGCAGACTCGAAGGGCCGAATGGCCTATTCCTAAACCTATTTTCTATGTTTCTATGTTTCTCTCTTTCCCCACTGCACTAATTCTCTCTCTCTCTCTCCCCTAAACTCTCTCTCTCTCTCTCTCTCTCGCTCCCCTACATCCATTCTCTCTGTCTACCTCTCTCGCTCTCTCTCCCCTTCACACTCTCTCTCCTCTCTCTATCTCTATCTCTCTCTCTCTTCTACACACTCTCTCCTTTCCCTCTCTCAGCTAGACCCTCTCTATCTCTCCCCTACACATTCTCTCTCTCTCTCTCTCTCTCTCTCTATCTCCCCCTTACACCATCGATCCTGCTCTCTCTCTCACTTTTCTCCCCTACACTATCGCTCTCTCTCTGTCCCCTATGCCCTCTCTTTCTCTCAATCACTCTCACTTTCTCTCTTTCTCTGCTGCACACTCACTCTCACTTCCTCGCTTTCTCTGCTGCACTGCTCCTTTCGCTCTCACTCTCCCACATAATCTGTCTCTATCTTTCCCCCCATAAGCGCTCTCCCTCGCTCCCCTGCACCCATTTTTTTCTCTCGGTCTCCTATCCTCTCTCTCTCTCTCTCTCTCTCTCTCTCTATCTCTCTCTCGTTATCTATCTATCTATCTCTCCCCTACAGCCTCTCTCACTCTCTATCTTTCCCTCTCTCACTATTTCTTCCTTACACATTGTCTTTGTATCTCTCCCCCTCCCACACACACACTCACTCTCTCTCTCTCTCTCTCTTTCTCTCTCTCTCTCTTTCTCTCTCTTTCTCTCTCTTTCTTTCTCTCTCTCTTTCTCTCTCTCTTTCCCTCTTTCTTTCTCTTTCTCTCTCTCTTTCTCTCTCTCTTTCTCTCTCTCTTTCTCTCTCTCTCTTTCTCTCTCTCTCTCTCTCTTTCTCTCTCTCTTTCTCTCTCTCTCTTTCTCTCTCTTTCTCTCTTTCCCTCTCTCTTTCTTTCTTGCTTTTCCCCTCTCTCTCTGTCCTCTATCTATCTATCTATCTATCTATCTATCTATCTATCTATCTATCTATCTATCTATCTATCTATCTATCTATCTATCTATCTATCTATCTATCTATCTATCTATCTATCTATCTATCTATCTATCTATCTATCTATCTATCTATCTATCTATCTATCTATTTAGCTATCTCTCCCCTACAACCTCTCTCACTCTCTATCTTTCTCTCTCTCACTATTTCTCCCCTACACATTGTCTTTGTACCTCTCCCTTCCCCTAAACTCTCTCTCTCTCTCTCTCTCTCTCGCTCGCTCGCTCTCTCTCGCTCTCCCTCTCTCTCTTTCGTATACACCCTCTCTCTCTCTCTGCCCTACACCTGATATGTCCTTACTATACAGTATAAATGCACACGAGTCCCATACTTGAGAGAAGGTCATTATATGATCATTTACATTTATTACCAAGACCGCAAGTGATAAAGGTGGGTGACGCTTCCCATTTTATACCTGAAAGTCCAGGTTAGGAGTGTCTCCCTCAAGTTCGCCCCCTTGTGTTCAATGTTCTCAATGTGTACAATTTAGGTCAGCTTAAAAATGGGTTACAATGATCGTTAAATGCATGACATCACCTCCTCTCCAAAGTCTTATTGGGATCACAGGTTAAGTCTCTCTGGTGATTCACGGCCCCATGTAGAGCGCCTGAGTTGGGGTCTGATTGTTGGGCGCTGGCCTGAGTATCTGCTGTTTGCGGTGCCTAAGGCCTGTCCGCACTGCCCACTGTGACTGGGCTCTCCTCCACTTGGGTCCGGTGTTCGGTCACCTGTGGTGGAGTAAATTCTATGTCGTGTTCTTCCACTGCTTCTTCAATGGTGTTGCTGAATCTCCTTTCAGTTTGATCCCCGGGATTTGCGGCAGATTTGTCCATTGGTAAGTTTAACTACCAAAACCCTATTCCCCTCTTTGGCAGTCACAGTGCCTGCAAGCCATTTGGGCCCTGCAGAATAATTAAGGACAAAAACAGTGTCATTGACATCAATAAATTGTGCCCTCGCTTTCCTGTACTGGTAGTCACATTGTGACTGACACCTGTTCTCAACAATTTTTTCCATGGTGAAGTGTATGAGGGATAACCTGGTTTGGGCATCCTTTACCTTAGCAGCTCTGTGGGTGGAACCCCTGTGAAAGAGTGTGGTCGGGATCTATTGGCCAGCAGGAGGCATGATAAGCGGCTTTGTAGGGAACCACCTTTGGTTCTGAGCATCCCCTATTTGATTATCTGCACTGCTCGTTCTGCCTGGCCGTTTGAGGCTGGCTTGAACGGTGCCATTCTGACATGGTTGAATCCATTGCCTGCCATGAAGTCCTGGACTTCATTGCTTGTGAAGCACGGGCCATTGTCGCTGACCAAGACATCCGGTATATCATGGGTGGCGAAAATTGCCCACAGACTTTGTACCTTGGCAGAGGATGTGCTTGAATCTAAAATGGCACACTGAATCCATTTGGATTTGGTTCTCTACGACAACCAAATACATTTTTCCCATGAAAGGACCTGCGTAGTCCTCATGGATGCGTGACCATGGCTTGGCGGGCCAGGACCAGGTGTTAAAGGGGGCTTCCCTGGGTGCATTGCCCAGCTGAGCACACGTGTTGCACCTGCGAACACAAAGTTCCACTTCTGCATCTATGCCTGGCCACCACCTGTTAATTGCCTTCACCATGACAATGACAGGGTGCTCATTGTGAAGTTCTCTGATAAACAGTTCGCTGCCCATCTGGGGCATGACTTCTCGGTTTCACCCACAGTAGGCAGTCGTACTGAATCGAGAGATCATCCTTGCGCTTATGAAACGGTACAAATTCCTCAGTGCATGCCCCGTGCATGGCTGCCCAGTTCCCATTCAGGACACATTTCTTAACTAAATACAGTAGCGGGTGTCTATTTGTCCTCACTTTGATGTGATGGGCTGTCACAGCTGAGCCTTCGCTTTCGGAAGCTTCAACAGCCATGACTATCTCAGCAGCATATTCAGTTGGACCCTCATTGGTGGCTAGTGGGAGCATGCTGAGTGCATCGGCGCAGTTTTCACTGCCCGGTCTGTGATAAATTGTGTAGTCATAGGCAGCTAACGTGAGTGCCCACCTCTGTAGGCAGGCTGAAGCATTCGCATTTATGGCCTTGCTGTCGGCCAAAAGGGACGTTAGGGGTTTGTGATCTATCTCCAGCTCAAATTTCCTGACAAACAGGTACTGGTGCATTTTTTGTACTTCATATACACTTGCTAGCGCTTCCTTTTCTACCATCCCATAGCCCCTTTCTGCCTGGGACAGACTTCTGGAGGCATAAGCTACCGGCTGTAACTGACCATTGGCTTTCATATGCTGCAACACACACAGGAACCCAATAGGACGAAGTATCGCACGTTAAAACAAGGTCCTTACATGGGTCATATAATGTGAACAGTTTTTTGGAGCATAACAAATTGCGTGCTCTATCAAAAGTCCTTTCCTGCCTGTCCCCCAGACCCAATCGCGACCCATGCATATGAGCACGTGTAGCGGTTCGAACAGCGTCCTCAATTTCGGAAGAAAGTTGCCAAAATAGTTCAGGAGCCCCAGGAACGAATGCAGCTCCGTCGTGTTCTGGGGTCTGGGTGCTCTCTGGATCGCTTCCGTTTTGTACGCAGTAGGTCTGATCCCGTCTGTTGCTACCCACCTCGCCAGGAATTCTAGCTTTGGAGCTAAGAAGATGCACTTCGCCTTTTTCAGTAACAGCTCTACACGTTCCAGTCTGCGTAATACTTCCTCCAGGTTGTGGAGGTGTTCTTTAGTATCGCGACCTATGATGAGGATGGCGTCTTGAAAAACCACCGTCCTTGGAGTCGACTTGAGGAGGCTTTCCATATATCGCTGAAAGATCGCGGCGACCGAACGAATCCAGAAAGGACATCTGTTATACTCAAAAAAAACCTTGTGTGTCGTGATGATGGTCAGCTTCTTCGACTCACTCGCCAGTTCATGGGTCATGTAAGCTGAGGTCATGTCCAATTTTCAATAAGGTTTGCCACCAGATAGCGTCGCAAAGAAGTCCTCCACTCTTGGTAGCGGGTACTGGTCTTGGATTGACACCCAATTGATGGTGGCCTTGTAATTGCCACATATCCTGACCGACCGATCCGCTTTGACCACCGGCACGATTGGGCTCGTCCAGTCACGAAATTCGACTGGCGAGATGAAGCCTTCCCTTCGCTTTCTATCTTTTCCCGCTTCACGAACAGCACCGCTCTGGCCTTGTTTACTGGCCTGGCGATCAGGTTTATGGGTATCACTACCCTTGGTCCCCATGAAAGTGCCAATGCCAGGTTGAAATAATGAGTCAAATTTGTCCAGGACCTGTGAGCATGATACTCGCTCCACAGAAAAATATCATTGACATCGCCCCATTTCCAGTTCATGAGAGCAAGCCAACTCCACCCCAGTAGTGCGGGACCATCTCTCGGGACAATCCAGAGTGGCAACCTGTTCTCAGATTCTTTGTGGGTCACGAGTACCGTGGCGCTGCCCAGTACCGGAATGATCTCCTTTGTATATGTCCGTAGCTTTGCTTCAGTTGGCAATAATTCTGGCCTCGTGGCCTTGGACGCCCACAAATTGTCGAACTGTTTGATACTCATCAGGGACTGGCTGCCCCCGTGTCCTGCTTCATTGACACTGGGATGCCATTGAGGAGCACTTTCATCATTATCGGTGGCATCCTGGTGTATGAATTGTTTCTGTGCTCCACATGAACTCGCTGAACTTCAGCTTCCAGCGATTTCCCCCAGTGTCCATTTGGCCTCGTCGAGCTTACATCGCGGCCGTCCTCCTCGTACATCAACCTAGCTGAAGTCTTCCTGCACATACACGCCAAGTGACCGCTAACGTTGCAGTTTCTGCAGGTATAGTGCTGATACCTGCAAGCTCTGGCTGTGTGTTTGCCTCCACACCTCCAACATGAGCCATTGTTGGAAACAAAAGACCCATTATCAGTCGATCGTCTCTGACTGTCTCCATAACTGTCCTTAAGTGCATCATTGACAGGTGTTGATGGCACTATTACTGGCCGCATTGTCCCTTGCAATAAAATGAATTGCCGTTCAGCTAGTGATTGTTTCTGTTGAATTCCCCCTTTGGGTTCGACTACATGCTCAGGCATGTCCGATTGCCCCTGGCTGCCTGGAGAACTGTGTGCCGCGGTAACAATGTTGACTCCCTGTCCTTTTGCTGCATTTAAACCAAGATTTTTGTCAAACGTCCTTCTGGTCTCTTCCTCCTCTGAGATAAATGTCTGGGCCATCAAAGCCGCCATTTCCAGGATCAAATCTTTGGTCTCAATCAGTTTCCTGAAAACCCCAGCGTGCCCGATGTCCTCAATAAAAAAGTATCGCAGCATCTCCGCTCTGCATGCATCTTGGAACTTACATAGGCTTGCCAGTCGCCGGAGGTCTGCCACGAAGTCTGGAACGCTTTGCCCTTCTCGCCGCTAGTGCGTGTAAAACCAGTGTCTCGCCATGTGCATGCTGCTCGCCAGTTTAAAGTGTTCCACGATCAACTTACTGAGCTCTTCAAGAATCTTCTCCGCCCACTTCTCTGGCGCTAGAAGCTTCCTCATCAGGGAGTACGTCCTGGATCCACAAACCGTCAGGAGATGAGCCCTGCGTTTGTCGGCCGAATCCTCGCCCAGCCATTCCTTTGTGACGAAACTTTGGTGTCGTCTCGCAATAAAATCGTCCCAATCATCACCAACACAGTATCTCTCGTCTGTGCTGCAAGTGGCCATGCTCGCGTCGTTTAAATTCTAGTTTCTCGTGGCCAATAATATGTCCTTACTATATCGTATAAATGCACACGAGGCCCATATTTTCGAGAAGGTCACTCTGTGACCAGTAATCTTTATTAGCCAGCACTGAAATGATGAAGTTGGGTGGAGCTTCCACTTTTATACATGAAAGTCCAGTTTAAGAGTGACTCCCACAAGTTCGCCACCTAGTGGTCAATGTTCTCACGGTGCACAACTTAGGTCAGTTTATACATGGGTTCCAATGACAGTTGAATACATGACACCCACCTACACCCTCTCTCTCTCTCCCTCATCTACATCCTCTCTGTCTCTCCTTCTCCGCTACACTCATTCTCTCTCTCACTCACTCTCTCGCTCTCTATCTCTATCTCTCACTCCCCTGCACCCTCGCTCTCTCTCTCTCACTCCCCTACAACCTCTCTGTCTCTCTATCTTACCCTCTCTCACTCTCACTCCACTATGCGCTCTCTCCCTATCTCTCTCTCTCTCTCCCACACACTCCCTTTCTCTAGCCCTTTCTGTCTAATTCACTCTCTCTCACTCCCCTACGCTCTCCCTCTCTCTTTCTCTCTCTCACCTACAGACGCTCTATCTCGCTCTCTCTCTGCTACAGCCACACTCCCTCTCTCTTCCCTAATCTCACTTTTTATCTATCTCACCCCCCTCCACCCTCTCTGACCCTCGCTCAGCTACATCCTCTCTCTCTCTTTCTTCGCTGCACTCATTCTCTCTCCCTCTCTCTCCCCGAAACTCTCACTCTCTCTCCCCCTCTCTCTCTCACTCACTCTCTCTCCGCTACATCCTCGCGTTCTCTCTCTCGCTCTCTCGCAATCTCATATCTCCACTAAACTCTCTCTCTGTCGCTCTCTCTCTCTCACTCTCGAACGTGCACTCCCCTACATCTCCTCTCTCTCTCTCCGCTACACCCTCTCTCTCTCGCGCCCCTACACCCTCTCTCACCCTCTGTCTACCACTCTCTCTCTCTCTCTCCCCTACACCCTTTCTCTCGCTCCCTTACTCCAAATATCTACCTCTCTCCATCTCTCCCCCTACACCCCATATCTCTCTCTGTATCTCCTCTATAACCTCTTTCTCTCTCTGTCTATCTCTCGCATATACCAGCTCTCACTCACACTCTCTCTCCTCTACACCGTCCCTCTTTCACTCTCACTACCCTACATTCCTTCGCTCTCCCTTACACTATCTCTCTCTACCCCTACGCTCTCTCTCTCTCGCTCTCTCTCTGGCTCCCGTGCACCCTCTCTCGCCCTCCCTCTACCTCTCACACTATCTCTCTCCTACACACACTCTCTCTCTCCCCTCTACACTCAATCTCACTCTCTCCCTTGCGCTAAACTCTCTCTTCCCCTACACCCTCACTCTCTATCTCTCTCTCTTTCTCTGTCTCTCTCTCTCTCGCTCCCTCTCTCTCTCTCTCTCTCTCTCTCTCTAACTCTTTCTCTCTCTCTCTCTCTATCTATCTATCTATCTATCTAGATATCCACCTATCTCTCTCCTACACACACCCTCTCTCTCCATTACACACACACTCACTCTCTCTTTCTCTCTCTCTCTCCCTCTCTCTCTCACCGACACAATCGCTCTCTCTCTCCACCCCTACACCAACTCTCAATCTCTCTCTCTTGCCGACACTTCTCTCTCTTTCTCTCTAACTCTCTCTCTCTCTCTCCGCTACATCCTCCCTCCCTCCCTCTCTCTCACTCTCTCTCTCTCACTCCCCTGCACCATCTATCGATCTCTCTCACCCTCTATCTCTATCTCTCTCCCTCTCACCCCTACACGCCCCCTCTCTCTCTCTGCCCTACACCCTCGCTATCTCTATCTCTCTCTTTCACCCACTATCCCCTACACTCTCTCTCTCTCCCACCCTACACCCTCTCTTTCTCTCACTCTATCTATCTCTCTCTCCCCTACACCTTCTCGCTCTTTCTCCCTCTCTCTCTCTCTCTCTCTCTCTCTCTCTCCATCTCTCTTGTACACCCTCTCTCTCTCCCTCTTGATCTATCCCTCTCTCCCCTATACCCTATCTCTCTCTCTCTCTGCCTCTCTTTCTCTATCTATCTATCTATCTATCTATCTATCTATCTATCTATCTATCTATCTATCTATCTATCTATCTATCTATCTATCTATCTATCTATCTATCTATCTATCTCTATCCTTCTCCTACACTCTCTCGCTCTCCCTCATGCTCTCATCTACAACCGCTTTCTCTCTCTCTCTCTCTCCCCTACACCAGCTGTCGATCTACCTTCCCCTCTCTCTCTCTCTCTCCCTCTCTCCCCTACACCCGTTCTCTCTCTCTCTCTCTCTCTCTATCTATCTCTCTCCCCTACACCCTCGCTGTCTCTATTTCTCTCTCCCATACACCACCTCTCTCTCTCTCTCTGCCCCCTATGCCCTCTCTCTCTCCCACCCACACCCTCTCTCTCTCTCACTCACTGTGATATATTCACAGAGCACAAGCACACACAGTTTCCTACATGACTGGCAGCTCTCTCGAAAACCTCTGGAATCTGCCTGGTTCTGTTTATTATTAACTCTTCAGTTGCAGTACAAATTACGTCCATATTCACAGTGTCGAGCTACAAATATTACAAGCTTACAGACATTACACTTCTCCCTCCTTAATGAAGAAGTTATTATAACAAACATACATAACTCTCATGTTTAGACATAACACAGGATATAAACTTTTTTTTTCCATATTTACACATGTAACTTTACCACTTGTTTTCAGTTTCGAAGAGGATACCTTCACTTTCGAACCGAACCTTCCAAACATGATGTTGAATCTAAACTCATTCGCGGCTCATCCTGAGGAACATTTTCTTCCATGGAATTTCACTTGATTTTCATTTGAACTCACTCTAACTGTAGGCTCTTTGTTTCCTGACTCGGACTCAGACTTTCATTCTGATTGTCTCCTGGATTTGTTTCCATTACATTGGATTTAGGATTTGCTACTGGTGTATCAAAACTATCTGATGAGTCAGAAATAAATGAATCCTTCCCACCTTCAACTCCTTCCATGTAGGTAAAATATGATCAATATGAACAAACCTAACCTGTCCATTATCAAACATCTTTAACAAATATGTGCGAGGACCACATATCTTCGCCACACTTCCTGGTAACCACTTTAAACATTTATGGTGATGGTTCTTCACTTTCACCTACTGGTTTAATTTCACACTTCTCTCTTTTACTCTATCTCTATCATGATTCTCTTTCTGTCTTAATTGTGTCTCTTCTACGGACTGCACCAAGTTTGGCTTTAACTTCGAGAATCTGCTTCGTTGCTGTCATTTGAAAAACAACTCTACTGGTGTTCTACCAGTAGTTGTAAGAGGAGTATTTCGATCTGTAATCAAAAAATTTGCCAATTTGTGATCCAATGACAACAGTCGTTTCCTTGGATTTGGATATAACATTTGTTTTATGAGGGCACGTTTTACAATTTGTAGAGTGCGGTCTGCTGCAGCATTCGAAGCAGGATGGTATGTTGGAACTTTGGTATGTTTCACACCATTTTTGCTCGTGAATTGTGCAAATTCTGCTGAACGAAACTGTGGTCCATTATCTGAAACAATGTCTTCAGGGAGGCCAAATTAAGAAAATAATTTTCGCAAAATGTCCAATGTTTTACTTGTTGTTATTTTCCACATTGGAAACACCTCAACCCACTTCGAATGGTTATCAATCACAATGAACAATCTTTGTCCTGCTAACTCAGCAAAATCAATATGTAGCTTTTGCCACACACTGGGAGGCCATTTCCATAGCTGTAATCGTACTGGTGGTAGTTGCTTGCTTACCGATTGACATGTCGTACACTGACTCATGATATACTCTATATCTTTTTCGACTGATAATTCATTCCTACGAATGAAAAATGGATGTGTATCTTTATCTGTTACCTGGTTTGGCCATCCATTTGCAATATACTCATACGCATTTGACATCACTGCATCACGTTTGGTTGCTCTACCAATCTCTTCAGCTGTGACTGGCAGTTCATTAATGTATGAAAAATAAATCACTTCTTCCCTATCGGGTGTAACATGTGATGGGGAAGGCAATCTAGACATTGCATCAGCATTACTGTGATCAGCTGATCGCCTGAATTCAATATCATATGTATATGCTGACAAAATCAAAGCCCATCTCTGCATTCGGGCTGCAGCTAATGTTGGAACTGGCGACTTTGGATGGAGGATTGCTGTTAGGGGCTTATGGTCCATAGCGATGGTAAACTTACGATCATATAAGTAGTTGTGAAATTTCTTGACCCCAAAAATTAATGCCAGAGCTTCCCTTTCAATTTGTGCATAATTACTCTCACTGGCACTGAGAGTGCAATAAGTAAAAGCAATTGGTCTCTCCTCCCCATATACGTGATATATGAGAGATCACTGCCCCAACTCCATACAGAGAGGCATCACATGCTAGCTTAATCACCTTAGATATGTCATAATGAATTAACATGGTGCTCTCTACCAATTTGCTTTTACACTCCTTGAATGCTGTATTGCATTCTTTTGACCACTTTCAATGGACCTGTTTTTTCAAAAGTTCATTCAGTGGATATAATACTGTAGCCAAATTTGGTAGGAACTTCCCATAATAGTTCAAAAGACCCAAGAATGAACGAAGTTCAGTGATATTCATGGGGGTTGATGCATTTCTAACTGCATACAATTTTTCCATGCTTGGATGTAAACCATCTTTGTCTACTCTGTACCCTAAGTACTCCACTGAGTTTTTAAATAACTCACAATTACGAGCAGACACTCGTACTCTGTGCTGCTCTAGCCGTTTGAGGACTTCATTAAATATGTTATTATGAATGTGCCTATTTGGTGCTGAAATTAGTATGTCATCCAAATAACATACTACCTCTTCAATACCTTGAAAAATCTGGTTTATCACCCCTTGGAATATGGCAGCGGCGGAATACATTCCAAATGGTAGCCTATTAAATTGATATAGGCCCAGATGAGTATTTATAGTCAAACATGACTTGGACTCCCCATCTAGTGGAAGCTGTAAGTAGGCATTCGTCAGATCCAGGTTTGAGAAGATCTGACCACCTGTCAGTGTTGTGAACAAATCTTCTATATTCGGCAATGTATTGGGGATATTACCCTCTGGAACCTGGTTTACGGTTACTTTCTAATTACCTCACAATCTTACTTTACCATCGAACTGAGGTACAACAAGGGGTGTAGCCCAATTACATCGATCCATCTTACAAATAATGTTATCAGTCTCTCGTCTTTTGAGTTCATGCTCAACTTTTTCCTTGAGTGCATATGGTACGGAACGTGGCTTGTCGTAAACCAATCTAGTGTCCTTCTGTACCCTGACACCCACCTTGAAGCCTTGGATCGGATTGCATGTTTCACAGAAAACCTTCGGATACTTCTTGATAACCTCATCCCTTGATGAAAATCTCGCTTCCACACAGAAAATCTTACTCCAATCCAGCTTCAGTGAGCTGAACCAATTTCTTACTAGTAAGCCAGACATGTCTCCTTTCACTACTATTGGAGGCAAGTTCTGAAATTGATCTTTATATTTCACTGATACGGTGATATGACCTACCACAGGAATGTTCTCTCCTGAATAGCCTCGCAGCTTTATCTTGGATTTCTCCAGTTGGAAATCGCGCAATTTGTCGAGGTACAGCGACTCCGGTACTACACTCATGGATGCACCCGTGTCAATTTCCATTGGCATCTTGAATCCCATAACACCTATTTTGATGCTTTCCGAATCGCTGTCCATTAACCTCGTGCTCCTGATGATGTGTAACTCTAACATCTCCTCGTCCTGTTGTTGTTCTTCCATGTTATGTAGTCCCTTGGGATTTCTACTCATAGCTTTGAGCGCTGGACTCAGAGCTTTGGAAGCTGGTTTACCCTTCAGTCGGCATGACTTCGCAAGATGCCCAATATTCCGGCAGAAGAAACACTCTGCCTTCACGTATGGACAACTTTGAGCAATGTGTTGTCCCAGGCACTACTTCGATGCTCTGTTATAATTTCCAGTTTCTGAGACTTTGAACCTGCAGATGATTTACTTCGGTCGACTGACGACCATCATCATTATTTAATTCTCGGGAATATTGTTCGGCCATGCCCTTCGACGTCGCTGTCTGACAAGCAACCTCAAAGGTCAAGTCATCCGTCGTCAATAACTTCCTTCTGATCGCATAATTTTTCACCCCACAAACAAAAGGATCCCGTAATGCTCGGTTTTGAAAGTTTCCAAAATTACAGTGCATCGATAGCTTTTTTAATGCTACGATGTAATCACTGATACGCCATCAGCCCTTTGATTTTGAATCCAGAAATGATAGCTTTCAGCAATTTCGAACGGTTTGGGGTTACAGTGCTGCTCCAGCTTTGCTAAAAATCTCTTTAAGCGTTGTGTCCTTTGACTCGTCAGGAACAAGCAGATTTACAAGGGTTTCATATAATGCCGGACCTGCCAACGAACAGAAGATCGCATTCTTATGTTGCAACACAGCCCGGTTGTGGACTGCATTGTCTGGAACATCGATTATGTTATTTGCAGTGAAATACATTTCTAGCCGATCCACATACGCTTTAAAACATTCCCGGTTGTGTCTATATTTCCCAAATGTCCGATTACACCTGCGATTTTAATCTCTAGCTGTTCACACCGTGTGCTGTATTTGACCTCGGACTTTGTATCTTTTTCCAAAGACAGAAATTTCCAAAGTCTCTCTGTCGGCTGGCTGAATCCTTCACCAACAAAATGTAAGATTTAAATCATCCGAAAAATCCCATCTCATCACCAAATATGATATATTCACAAAGTACAAGCACACACAGCTTTCTACATGGCAGGCAGCTCTCTCGGAATCCTCCGGAAACTGCCAGGTTCTGTTTATTATTAACCCTGCAATTGCAGCACACAATACGTCCACATCCACACAATACGTACACCCACTCTGCCTTTCTCTCTCCCACACACTCTATCTCTCCCTCTCCCTCCCCAACACATTCTCTCTCTCTCACTCTCCCCTACAACCGCTCTCTCTCTCTCACCCTTACACCCTCTATCTATTTCATTCTCCCCTACCCTGTCCCTCACTCTCTCTCTCACCGACACACTCTCTCTCTCTCTCCATCCTTCACCCTGCCTTTCTCTCTCTCTCTCTCTCTACCGCTCTTTCCCCACGATCTATCTCTCTCTGCTACACTCCCACATCTCTCTCTGTCCCTCCCCTACAACATCTTTCTCTCTCTCCCCCTACACCCTCTCTCTCTCTCTCTCTCGCTCTCTAGCCTGTACACACGCATTCTCTCTCGCTCTCTCCTACAAATTCTCTCTCTCCCTATCCTTCTAACGCCCGTACACACTCTCTCTCTCTCCTCTACACCCTCACTCTCTCTCTCCGCTGCACCCTCTCACTCTTGGTCCCACTCTCTCGCTCTCCCCTACCTGCTCTTTCTCTACCTCTGTCTCCCCTACACACTCAATCTATCTCTCTCTCCCCCATTTCGTCCTGTACACATTCTGTCTCTTTCTCTATCTCTCTTGATCATTCTCTCTCTCTCTCTCTCTCTCTCTCTCTCCCTCCACTACGCTCTCCCTCTCTCTCTCTGCCTCTCTCTTTCTCTCTCTCAACCCTAGACACTCATTCTCTCACTCTCTCACACACCCACATTATCTCCCTCTCCCTTACACCTTCTCTCCCTCTCTCTCTCTCGCTCCTCTACACACGCCCTCGTTCTCTCTCTCTCCACCCTATATCCTCTCTTTGTCTCCCGTACACCATCTCTTCCCTTCTCTCTCCTACACACTCTATCTCTCCCTCTCCCTCCGCAAAATATTCTCTCTCTCTTTCTCCCCTACACCCGGTCTCTCAATCTCACCCTTACACCCTCCCTCTCTTTCTCTCTCCTACACCCTGTCCCTCACTCTCTCTCCCCCCAACACACATTCTCTCTCTCTCCATTACCCTCTCTCTCTCTCTCTTTCTCTCTCTCTCTCTCGCTCTCTCCCTCTCCTGTACATCCTCTCACTCTTTTCCACCACACAATCTCACTCTCACTCCCTCTCTTCCCTACACCCTCTCTCTCTCTTTTTCACTCACTCTTTCTTTCCACCGCATCCTCTCTCTTTCTCTCTCTCTCACTACCTCTCTACCTCTCTCGCTCTGTCTCCTGCCAATGTTCTGTCGCTATCTCTCCCCCATACTTGCTCTAGCTCTCGGTCTCTCTCACCTGCACCCTCTCTCTCTCTCTTTCTTTGCGACACTCATTCTCTCTCTCTCTGCACTAAACATTCTCACTCTACTCTCTCTCTCTCTCTCTCTCTCTCTCTCTCTCTCCCAGACACCCACTCTCTGACTCACTCTCTCTCTCTCCCCGACACCACCTCTTTCTCACTGTCTCTCCCTTATACCCTTTCTCTCTCTCTCCAATCCACCCACTCTCTCGCTCTCTCTCTCTCACAACACATTGCCTCTCTCTCTCTCGCTCTCTCCATTCTACATTCTCTCTCTCTCTCTCTCTCTCTCTCTCTCTCTCTCTCTCTCTCTCTCTCTCTCTCTCTCTCTCTGTCTCCCGTACAGCTCACTCTCTCTGTCTCTCGCTTCTTCCCGACACACATGGACTCCCTCGCGCTCTCTCTCTCCTACATCCTCTCTCTCGCTCCTTATGTCTCTATCTCCTCTACATCCACTCTCTCTCTCCCCAACATCCTCCCTCTCTCTCTCTGTTCCCTACGCCCTACACCATCTATTTCTATCTCCCTCTCTCTCTCTCTCCCTCTCGCCACTCCACACTCCCTCTCTGTATCTCTTTCTCTCTCACCCCGACACCCTCTCTCTCTCTCTCTCTCTCTCTCTCTCTCTCCCACTTTCCCCGACATTCTCTTTTCCTCTCTCTACCCTACAACTTCTCTTTCTCCCTCTATCTCTCGCTCTAACTCTCATTCCCCTTGCCCTCCATCTCTCTCTCTCTCCCACACTCTCCCCCCCCAATCTCTGTCCCGCCCCGACACCCTCTCTCTCTTCCCCCTACACCCTCCCTCTCACTCACTCTTGCTCTCTCCCCTACACACACTCGTACTCTCTCGCGCTCTCTCTCTCTCCTACACACTGTCTCTCCCTCTCTCTCCCTTACACATTCTCTCTCTCTCTATCTCTCTCTCCACCCTACACCCCCTCTCTGCCTCTCTTTCTAACTCTGTCCCCTACACCACTCTTCCTCTCTTCCCTACACCCTCTCTCAATCTCTCTCTCTCCATTAGACCCTCTCTCTCCCTCTCTCTCTCTGTCCCCACACACTCTCTTTCCATCTACTACAACCTCTCTCCCTCTCTATCTCTCCCCTTTACTTTCTCTCTCTCTCTCTTTCTTGCTCACTCCCCTACACACACACGGCCGCTCCCTCATGGTCTCTCTCTCTCTCCTACACCCTCTCTCTCACTCTCTCTCCCCTTCATCCTCTCACTCGCTGTCTCTCTCTCTCTCTGTTTCTCCTACATCATCTCTTTCTCTATCTATCTTGTGTCTCCACTGCACACATCACCTCTCTCTCTCCCTCTCTCCCTCTCTCCCTCTCTCTGCCGTACACCCTCTCTCTCTCCTTCTCCACTACATACTTTCTCTCTCATCCTCTCTCCTCTCTCCTCTCTCCTCTACAGCCTCTCTCTCACTCTCTCCCCAACAACTTCTCTCTCTCTCGCTCTCTCCTCTATAACCTCTCTCTCTCTCACTCTCTCTGTCCCTCTCTCTACCAAACCCTCGCTCTCTCTATATCTACACCCTCTTTCTCTTCCCCCTACACCCTCCCTCTCACTCTCCTTGCTCTCTCCCCTACACACACACGCGTACTCTCTCGCGCTCTCTCTCTCTCTCC
>NC_091984.1:153079585-153089585 GCF_044704955.1 Pristiophorus japonicus | reverse complement strand
GTGGAAAGCCTGCTTAAATCCATTCCTGGAACGATCGTATTCCAGGACGACATTCAATTACGGATCGAGACACCGTGGAACACCTTCACAACCTGGAGGAGGTGCTACGCCGACTGGCCCAGGTAGGCCTGCGACTCAAGAAGTCTAAATGTGTATTTTTAGCTCCTGAGGTTGAATTTCTGGGCAGGAGGGTTGCTGCAGATTGGATTCGGCCCACCGAATTCAAAACAGAGGCGATTCGATGAGCACCCAGGTCCTGCAATACATTAGAGTTGCGTTCATTTCTGGGACTGTTGAACGATTTCAGGAACTTTCTGCCGAATTTGAGCACGTTGTTGGAGTTGCTACACGCGCTCCTGCCTAAGGCTTGCGATTTGTTTTGGGGGACTTTCAGGAACGGGCTTTTGATCGGGCGCGAAACCTACTTTGTTCAAACAAGTTGTTGATCCTGTACGACCGCTGTGAAAAAATTGGTTCTGACATGTGTTGCATCATCCTATGGGGTTGGGTGCGTGTTGCAGCAGGGCAATGCTGAGGGTCAACTACAAACTGGCTTATGCCTCCAGGTCGCTCTCTCCCCGACTCCCTCTCTCACTCCCTCTATCTCTCTCTCTCTCTCTCCTACTCCCTTTCTCTCACTCTCTCCCCTATACACATTCTCTCTCTCTTTCTCACCCTTACACAAAAACACACTCTCTCTCTCTCTCTATCTATATCTGGCTATCGATCTATCTATCTCTCTATCTATTTATCTATGTCTTCTCATTCTCTCTCCCCTACACACCCTCCCTCTCCTTCTCTTTCTCTCTCCCCTATAACCTCTCCCTCACTCTCTCTCTCCACTACACACTCACACACTCTCTCTCTCTCTCCCCGACATCCTCTCTCTCTCTCTCTTGCTCTCTCTTCGACACGCCATCCTGCTCTCTCCCCGACATCCTCTTTCTCTCTCTCCCTCTATCTCCCCTACACAGACAGGATGATTCTCTCGCTCTCTGTCTATCTCCCCTACTCACTCTCCCTCTCTCTTTCACTCTCCATCTCTCTCCCTCTCTTTCCCATACAGCCGCTCTCACTCGCTCTCGATCTCACTCTCTCTCTCTCTTTCCTACACACTTTCTCTCTCTCTCCCCGACACACACCCTCTCTCTCTTTCCCATCCCCACACAGATTGTCTTTCTCTCAATCTCTACCTATCTATATCTATCTATCTCTTTCTCACTCTCTCTCCCCTACACACCCTCCCTCTCAATCTCCTATCTCTCTTATACCCTCTCCATCACTCTCTCTCTCCCCTTCACACACTCACTCTCTCTCCCTCCCTCTCTCTCTCTTTCTCTCTCTCTCCCCTACACACTCTCAACCTCTCTCTCTCTGTGTTTCTCTTTCCACTACACTCTCTCTCTTTCTCTCTCTCTCTCTCTCTCTTTAACCCCTCTCTCTCTCTCACTCTCTCTCTCTTTCTCTCTCACTCTCTCGCTCTCTCTCTACCCTCTACATCCCCTTTCACTATTTCATCCCCTACATCCTCTCTCTCTCTCTCTCTCTCTCTCTCTCTCTCTCTCTCTCTCTCTCTCTCTTTCTCACTCTCTCTCTCACCTGCAGTCACAATCTTTCTCCACTGCAGTCATTCTCAATCTCTCTCTCTCTCTCCACTAAATATTCTCTCTCCACTACACCATCTCTCTCACTCTCCGTCTCTATCTCTCTCCCTCCCTTATACCCTCTATCTCTCTATCTCTCTCTTGCACTCTCCTTCTGTCTCTCTCTCCCTCTCTTTCCTATAACCCCTCTCGCTCTCACTATCTCTCTCTCTCTCCTACACACTCTCTCTCCCTCTCTCTATATCCCTTATACCCTCTCTCTCTCCCTGTCTCCCCGACACCTGCTTTCACTCTCTCTCACCCCTACGCCCTCTCTCTCTCTGTCTCCTACACCCATTCCCTCTCCATCTCTCTCCCTCTCTCCTATACACTCTCCCTCTCTCTTTCTCTCTGTCTCCTAAACCCATTCCCTCTCTCTCTCTCCCTCTCTCCCCTACACACTCTCACCCCTACAAATCAACTCTCTCTCGATCTCTCTCTCTCTCTCCGCTACACTCTCTCGCTCTCTCTTTCTCTCTCTCCCCCCTACTCCCTCTCTCTCTCTCTCTCTCTATCTCCCTTTCTGCTGCACCCTCTATCTCTCTCTCGCTCTCTCTTTCCCCCATCCGGTCTGTCTCTCTCTCTCTCTCTATCTCTCCCCTACACACTCTCCCTCTTTCTCTCTCCATTTCTCTCTCTCTCTCTCTATCTCTCTCTCTCTCTCTCTCTCTCTCTCTCTCTCTCTCTCTCTCGCTCGCTCTCTCTCTATCTCTCACGTGCACCATTTCTCTCTCGTTCACCACTCCACTCATTTTCTCTCTCTCTCTCCGCTAAACTCTTTCTCTCGCCGACAACCTATCTCGCTCTCCTTCTCTCTCATTCCCCTACATCCCGTCTCTCTACCTCTCTCCTCTAGAATCTCTCTCTCTCTTTCTCCTACTCTTGCCTAAACTCTCTCTCTCTCTCCCCTACACCGCCTCTTGCTTTCTCTCTCTCCATCTATCTCTCCCCTACACACAATCTCTCTCTCTTTCTCACGCTTAAACACACATACACACTCTCTCCATCTATCTCTAACTGTCGATCTGTCTATCTCTCTATCTATATATCTCTCTCACTCTCTATCCCCTACACACTCTGTCTCTCTCTCTCTCTCTCTCTCTCTCTCCTCTACATCCTCTCTCTCTCCATCTGTCCTGTACATTCCCTCTTTCTCCCTCTCTCGCTCTCCACCTCGCTCCCCTAAACCCTCCTCTCTCTCTCTCACCCCTACACCCTCCCTCTCGCTGTCTCTCTCTCCCCTACAACCGCTCTCTCTCTCCCTCTCTCTATCCCACATGCACTCTCTCTCTCTCACTTTCTCCCCTACACCCACTCTCACTCTTATTCACCCCTACACGCTCCCCCCTCTCTCTCTCCTACACCCTCTCCCCTTCTCTCTCTCTCTTTCCCCCACTCATTTTCTCTCTCTGTCTCTCTCTCTCTGACCTACAGCCTCTCTCCCTCCCTCTCTCTTTCCTCTACAGTCTATCTCTTCCTCTCTCTCTTCCCTGCACTCTCTCTCTGCCTCTCTCCCTTACACCCACTCTCACTCTCTTACCCCTACACCCTCTCTTTCTCTCTCTCCTGCACCCTCTCCCCACTTTCTCCATCTCTCTCCCCAACACTCTTTCTCTCTCTCTCTCTTTCTCCCACTCACCCCTACTCTCTCTCTCTCTCGCTCGCTCTCTTCTCGCCTGCACCGTCTCTCTCTTCCTCTCTCTCACTCTATCCCTCTCCACAAAATACACACTGTCTCTCTCTCTCTCTCCCCTACACGCTTTCACTTTCTATTCCTCTGTGTCTCTCTTTACACTACACCCTCTCTCTCTCTCTTTAACCTCTTACTCTCTCTCTCTCTCTCTTTCTCACTCTCTCTCTCACCTGCCCTCACTCTCTTTCTCCACTACACTCATTCTCAATCTCTCTCACTCTCTTTCTCCGCTGAACAATCTCTCTCCACTACACCAATTCTCTCTCTCCCCCTCACTCCCTTCACTCTCTGTCTCCCCTATCATATATCCCACATTACTGTACATAACTGTATCTTACCATGCTATATATGACTTTAACTAGATATGACCTGTAACCACAAGCTTACCTTACCACCAGGTGTGCACTTGCAAGAGACACTGGATACCTGTCCCAGACATATAAGGACAGGTTTCAGGCAAGTGTGGCATTGGAGAACTGTGTAATAAAGGTGCAGTGACCTTGACTTCAAAAAAAAAGAGATGAGGTCAAAGTGTTTGTGCTAAACTATGGCATGGGTCCTAACAGGTCTGCAGAGACAGGACTTTACAGTGGCGATGAGTAACAGGATTACAGAATCCACAGAATGGCAACCAACGGCTCAGATGAAAATACAATGCTGGAGATCATTGGGAGGACTTTATAGAAAGGCTCCAGCAAAGCTTCGTAAGCAAAGACTGGTTAGGCGATGATAAGGCAGACAAGAGAAGAGCTCATCTCTTGACCAGCTGTGGCTCGAAAAGATGCGCCTTAATGAAGGACCTGCTGGCACCCGAGAAACCAGCAAACAAGTTGTTTGAAGAGTTGAGCACACTGGTAAGAGACAACTTGAAGCCAGCAAGCAGCCTACACATGCCCAGACACAGGTTTACAACTACAGACGCTGTGCGGGCCAGAGCATACCCGGCTCCGTGGCAGAACTTCGGAGGCTGGCTAGCTTATGTGAGTTCTCCGATGAACTAAGGAGAGAAGTACTGAGAGACTTTTTTATTGAAGGAATAGGCCACGCAGGCATATTCTGAAAGCTCATAGAGCTTGACCCTAGAGGCAGCAGCACTGGTTGCACAGACATTCTTGGCAGGAGAAGAAGAAATGAGGTTGATCTACACTGCGGGTATGACAACAAACGAATCATCGGAACAAGTGATTCACAGGATGAAACAAGTCACTACCCCCCACCCCCCACCGCCCACAGACAAAGGCAGGAGAGCAGGCCCTCAAGAGCAGGCAATGGCGCCAGAAGCCATCAAGGACCACATGAACGGCGGTTCACACCTCATCAACGCACAATGCGAGCAATCAACTACAAACTGAGAGAAGCTCAAGAGAGATCAGCCAGACGCAGCTCATCCTTTGGAAACAATGGAAGCGGTCTGTGCTGGAGGTGTGGGGGAAGGCACTCATCAATGGGGTGTCGATTTCAGCATGCTGTTTGCAGAAACTGCGACTATGCAGGGCATCTGGCTCGCATGTGCAGAAAAACGGCAGCTCGGCTACGAATCGGAAGAATCGGAAAGCGGACCAGAAGAGAGTGGGTACAGTACCCAGGACACCGATGTACTGCTGGTCAACACGATCAATGGCCTATGCTCCTACAACAAGATGCCTCCAATAATGATGAGGGTCCTGCTCAATGGGATACCCGTCAACATGGAGCTGGATACGGGAGTGACTCAATCTCTCATGAGCGCTCAACAATTTTAACAGCTGTAGCCGCACAAAAGCGAGAGACCAAAACTCACAAGGGTCGACACCAAACTAAGGACCTAGAAGAAAGAAATCGTCCCAGTCCTCGGCAGCGCCATGCTCTCAGTCACACACAACGAGACAGTGAACCGACTTCCCCTGTGGATTGTCCCCAGAGAAATCCCAGCTGATGAGAAGCTGGCTGGCAAAACTAAACTGGAAATGGGATGATGTTCTCGCCAGGTCGTTAGAGGAACGGACCTCCTGCTCAACAGTTCTAAGTCGATTTGAACATCCCTTTCAGCCAGTTGTGGGCACCTTCAAAGGGGCTAAACTACAGAAAATTGTTGAGTCCAACATACAAAATATATTCAAAAAGGAGTGAAATGTAGTCCTTACTACTAGGACGACCAAGGGGTATGGCGATAAAGCAGGAATGGGGTACTGAAGTTGCATGTTCAGCCATGAATTCATTGAATGGCGGTGCAGGCTCGAAGGGCCGAATGGCGTACTCCTGCACCTATTTTCTATGTTTCTACGTTTCTAAATTCAAAATCTGCATCACACAGGATGCGAGACCGATGCATCACAAGGCTAGAGCTGTACCGATGTGATGAGGGAAAATATTGAATATGAATTAGACAGGCTTCTGCGGGAAGGCATTATCTCATTGTGGAATTTAGCGACTGGGCAAGTCCCATTCTCCCAGTCATGAAGCCTGATGGATCCGTACGAATCTGTGGGGACTACAAATCTACCATAAACAAAATCTCCCGACTGGACCAATACCCGCTGCCCAGAGCGGTGGACCGTTTTGCCACATTGGCTGGAAGAAAACTTTTCTCAAAATTAGATCTCACATCTGTGTATATGATGCAAGAATTGACCGACGGGTCCAAGCTCCTCACCACCATCAACACACATCAAGGCTTTTCATGTACAATCGATGTCCATTCCGCATCAGGTCTGCAGCTGCTATATTCCAGCACAACATGAAGAGTCTGCGCAAGTCCATCCTGGGGATGGTTGTATTTCAAGACGACATACTTATCACGGGCAGGGACACCGTCTCCCATCTCTGCAACCTGGAGGAAGTACGAAAGCGGTTGGATCAGGTAGGCCTAAGAATTAAAAAATCGAAGTGCCTGTTTCTCGCGCCCGTGATTGATCTTCGGGCAGATGTTTTGCCGCTGATGAAATCCGCCCAACAGAGTCCAAAACCGAAGCAATTCAGCTGGCACCCTGGCGCCGGAATGTATCAGAACTGCGCGCCTTTCTCGGGCTACTCAATTACTTTGGGAACTTTATGCAGAATTTAAGCACGCTGCTGGAGCCTCTCCACGTGCTACTCATAAAGGGGTGCGATTAGATTTGGGGTGACGCCCAGAAACGCGCCTTCAATAAGGCACGCAATCTTCTGTGTTCCAACAGTGTTTTGGCTTTCTTTGATCCATGTAAAAAGCTAGTTTTTGCATGTGATGCGTCAACATCCGGGGTCGGGTACGTTTTACAACATGTCAATAGTGCGGGTAAATTACAACCCATAGCTTATGCCTCCAGGTCACTTTCGCGGGTGGAGCGCTGGTACGGAATGGTGGAGAAGGAGGCGCTCGCGTGCGTGTATGGTGTCAAAAAGATGCACCAATATCTTTTCGGGGCCAAGTTCGCATTAGAAACCGAACACAAGCCCCTCATGTCCCTACTATCCGAGAGCAAGGCAATAAAAGCCAATGCCTCAGCGCGCATTCAACGGTGGGCACTCATGCTGGCGTCTTATGATTACACCATAAGGCACAGATGAAGCACTGACAACTGTGCCGACGCGCTACCCCTGGCGACCACGGAAGGGTCCGATGAACAGGACTGTGAGATAGTCATGGCGATCAATGCCTTTGAGTCCACAGGTTCGCCCATGACGGCTCGCCAAATCAGAGCCTGGACGACCAGCGACCCCACGTTAGCCCTAGTAAAAAAAAAGAGTCATTTGTCCGGGAGCTCCACCGCGAGCACCCGGGGATCATTCTCATGAAGGCCATATCCAGATCCCACGTCTGGTGACCTGGCATTGACGCGGATTTGGTTATCTGCATCCGACGGTGCACCATTTGTACCCAACTCAGTAATGCCCCCAGGGAGGCCCCATTGAGCCCGTGGCCCTGGCCCACCAAACCGTGGTCGCGGGTGCACGTAGACTATGTGGGCCCATTTATGGGCAAAATGTTCCTCGTAGTTATAAATGCTTTTTCTAATTCGATTGAATGCACCACTTTAAACTCGAGTAACACCTCCACCACTGTGGAGAGCCTTCGAACCATGTTCGCATTGCACGGCATTCCTGATATATTGGTCATTGATAATGGTCCGTGCTTCACCAGCGCAGAATTCCAAGATTTTATGAGTGACCACGGTATAAATCACGTTAAGAAGGCACCGTTCAAGCCGGCATCCAACGGCCAGGCGGAGCGTGCAGTGCAGATCATTAAAGAAGGCATGCTCAAAATCCAAGGTACCACGCTGCAGGGCCGCCTGTCGCGACTGCTGCTGGCATACAGATCTGTTCCGCATTCATTGACTGGAGTTCCCCACCGCGCAACAATTAATGAATCGGACCTTAAAGACAATGCTCTCATTAATCCTCCCAGATATGCATGAAATCATTGAGGCAAAGTGCCATAAGCTAACCGAGTACAATGACTGAAATTCGAGGGATAGGTGAAATGAGAACGGGGGCAAAGTGTTTGTGCAGGCGTCCCAAATGGCTTGCAGGGACAGTAACAGGAAAGAAAGGCTACTGCTGGTACAAATGGACAATGGCCAAACGTGTTGGAGGCATGTAGACCAAGGCAAAAGTAGATTTACCAACAACACTGCTGAACCAGAGGCATACTACAATGTGTAACTCACACCACAACTGCTGGACAGACAGAGGGAACAACCTGAGGAAAGGGCAATCCCAACAGACAGTCCAGGCGAGACACCAACAACCACACTGAACGAAACAGACAGCCCAAGCGAGATACCAGCACTCACACCAATAGAAAAATGGGCACCAAGGCAAACAACTGAATCACAACTAAGACGCTCCACACGAGAGTGTAGACCACCTGAGAGACTGAACCTATAAAGACAATAAGACTTTGGACGAGGTGATGTCATGTATCTCACACTACTGTACGTAACTGTATCTTACCATGCTATACATGACTGTATCTAGAGATGACCTGCAACCACACGCTTACCTTACCACCAGGGGTGCACTTGCAGGAGACACTGGATACCTGTCCCAGACAGGTATAAAAGGATAGGTCTCAGGCAAGTGTGGCATTCGAGAGCTGTGTCATGAAGGTGCAGGTCCTGAGTGACCTTGACTTCAGCATGTGCCTCGTGTGAGTCTGTACTGCAGGGACAAGACTTTACACTATCCCCACACCCTCTCTCGCCGTCTCTTCCCTACACCCGATCTCACTGTCTCTCACCCCTATATCCTCCCTCTATCTCTCCCTCTCCTACACCCACTTCCCCTCTATCTCTCCCTTTCTCTCCCGTACACCCTCTCTCTCTCTTTCTCTCGCTCTCTCTGTCCCTCTCTATCTATCTACGTCGCTCCGCGACACCCTCCTCTCTCTCTCTCACCCTACACCCCCCTCTCTCTCTCTCTCTCCCCGACACCCTTTCTCCCTCCCTCTGTCCCTCTCTCCCATACACCCTTTCTCTCGCTCTCTCCCTCTCTCTGTCTCTCCCCCCACACTGTCTCTCTCTGTCTCTCTCCCCCCTCTCTCCCCTACACCCGCTCTCACTCTCAATCACTCCGACACTCTCCCACTCTGTCTCTCTCTTTCTCTTTCTCTCCCTCTCTCTCTCCTACAACCTCTCACCCTCTCTCTCTCTGCCTCTCTTTCCGACACCCACTCTCTCCCCCTCTCTGTTTCTCTCTCTCTCTCTCTTCCTTTTTCCCACTCTTCCCTAATCTCTCTCTCTCCCTCTCTCTCTCCCCAACATCATAACTTTCTTCCTCTCTCTCTCTATCCCTCTCTTCCCTACGCCCTCTCTCGCTCGCACTCGATCTCTTTCTCTCTCACTCTATTTCCCCTACACACACGATCTCTCTCTTTCTTTCTCTTACACACTCTCTCTCTCTCTCTCTCTCTCTCTCTATCTCTCTCTCTCTCTCTCTCTATCTATCTACCTCTGTCTAGATATGGATCGGTCTATCGCTCTATCTATCTATCTCTCTCTCCCTCACTCTCTCTCCCCTACACACCCTCCATCTCCATCTCCCTCTCTCTCTCTCTCTCTCCCCTATCGCATCTCCCTCACTCTCTCTCTCCAATACACACACAAACACTCTCTCTCTCCCCTACATCCTCTGTCTCACTCTCCCACTCTCCTATACACCCTCGCGCTCTCTCCCCTACATCCTCTCTCTCTCCCTATCTCCTATACACCGTCCTGCTCTCTCCCCTACATCGTCTTTCTCTCTCTCTCCCTCTCTTTCCCCAACAGAGACACGCTCGTTCTCTCGCTCTCTCTCTCTCTCTCGCTTACTCCCTCTCCCTCTCTCTCTCTCTCTCTCTCTATCTCTCTCCCTGTCTCTGCCGTACAGCCGCTCTCGCTCCCTCTGGATCTATCTCTCTCTATCTCTCTCCTACATACTTTCTCTCTGTCTCCTCTACACACACCTTTCTCTCTTTCTCACCACTATACACGCACTCGGTTTCTCTCTCTCGCTATCTATCTCTATCTAACTATCGATCTAGCTATCTCTCTATCTATCTGTCTCTCACTCTCTCTCCCCTGCGCACCCTCCCTCTCAATTTCCTCTCTCTCCCTGACACCCGCTCCCTCACTCTCTCTTGCTCACCTACACACACACACAAACACACTCTCTCTCTCCCCTACACCCTCTCATTCTCTCTCTATCTCCCTCTCTCTCTCTCTCT
>NC_091984.1:153030077-153079385 GCF_044704955.1 Pristiophorus japonicus | reverse complement strand
TCTCATTCTCTCTCTCTCTCTCCACCGCCGACATCCTCTCTCTCTCTCTTCCCCTACAGACTCTCTCTCTCTCTCTCTCTTTCTCTCTCTCACCTACACCCGCACTCTCTCTTCTCCACTACACTCATTCTCAATCCCTCTGCCGCTCTCTGCTAAACATTCTCTCACAACTACAATATATATCTCTCTCTCTTGGCCTCCACTTCCCTCTCTCTATCTCCCCTACACCCCACATTCTCTGTCCCCTGCACGCTTTCTCGCTATCTCTCGCTCCTGTACACCCTCGAGATCTCTCTCTCCCCCTATCTCGCGCTCTCTCTCTCTTTGCCCTACCCCCTCTCGCTCACTCTATCTCTCCCCTATACATTCTCACTATATCTCTCCCTCCAAAACACAATCTCTCTACCTCTCTCTCTCTATCCCCTACACCATGTATCTCTCTACCTCTCTCTCTCTGTCTTTCCCTTACACCGTCTCTCTATCTCTCTATCTTTATCTCCCTCTCTCTCTTTCTCTCTCTATACCTCGCTCCCTAAACCCTCGTCTCTCTCTCTAATCCCTACATCCTTCCTCTCTCTCTCAATCTCTCTCTCTTCAACACTGTTTCTCCCTCCCTCCCTCCCTCTCTCCCATACGCCCTCCTTCCTATCTCTCTCTCTCCCCGACACCCGCTCTCCCCTCTCTCCCTCTCTCTCTCTCTCTCCACTACACACTTTCTCCCTCTCTCGCTCTTCCCTACACCCTATCTCTCGCTTTCCTGCACACTCTCTCTCTCTCCCTCTCTCCCTTTACCGCTCTCACCCCAAGCTCCCTCTCTCTCTACCCTCTCTCTCTCTCTCCATCTATCTATCTCTCTCTCTCCTACACCTTCTCCCCTCTCTCTCTCTCCCTCTCTCTCCTACACTCGCTCTCCTTCTCTCTCACCCGACAAGCTCCCTCTCTCTCACTCTCTCTCCCTCTCCTACACCATCTCCCCCTCTCCCTCTCTCCCTCGCTCCCACACACCCTTCCTCTCTTTCTCTCTCTCCCCTACACCCCCTCTCTCTCTCTTTCCTGCACACTCTCTCACTCTCCCCTATACTCTCTCTCTCTCTCTCCTACACCCACTCCCCCTCACTCTATCTCTCTCCCTTACACCTTCTCTCTCTCTCCCACTCTCCTCTACTCTCTCTATCTCTCCCTCTCTTCTCCCAGACGCCATCCCTTTCTTCCCGTCTCTCTCTATCTCTCTCTGCCCTCCACGCTCTCTCTCTTTCTCTTCCACCTGTCTCCCTCTCTCTTTCTCTCTCTCACCTACACCATCTCTTTCTCACTCTCGATCTCACTCTCTCTATCTCCCTCTCCTACACCCTTTCTTTCTCTCCCACCCCTACACTCTCTCTCCCTCTCTCTCTATATATCTATCTCTATCTAGATTTTGATCTATCTATCTCTCTATCTATCTATCTATCTATCTATCTCTCACTCTCTCCCCACGACACACGTTCCCTCTCACGCTTTCTCCCTCTCTCTCTCCTATAGCCTCTCCTCCACTCTCTCTCTCTCCACTACACACACACACGCTCTCTCTCTCCCTACTCTCTCTCTCCCTCTCTCTCCCCTTCACATGCTCTCACCCCAAGCTCCCTTCCTTTCTCTCTCTCCTCTCTCCTCTCTCTCTCTCTCTCTCTCTCTTCTCTCTCTCTCTCTCTCTCTCTCTCTCTCTCTCTCTCTCTCTCTCTCTCTCTCTCTCTCTCTCTCTCTCTCTATCTATCTATCTATCTATCTCTCGCTCCTACACCTTCTCCCTCCTCTCTCTCTCTCTCCCTCTCTCCCGTACACTCGCTCACATTCTCAGGGTGAAAAGCTCCCCCCTCTCTCTCTCTCCTAAACCCTCTCCCCCTCTCACTCTCTCTCTCTTTCCTACACACTCTCTCTCACTCTCCCCTACACCCTCTCTCTCTCTCTCTCTCTCTCTCTCTCTCTCTCTCTCTCTCTCTCTCTCTCTCTCTCTCTCTCTCTCTCTCTCTCTCCTCTCACTCTCTCTCTCTCTCTCTCTCTCTCTCTCTCCTACACCCACACCCCCCTCTCTCTATCTCTCTCCCTTACACCCTCTCTCTCTCTCTCTCTCTCCCATTCTCATCTACTCTATCTCGCTCCCTCACTTCTCCCCTACACGGTCTCTTTCTTCCCCTCTCTCTCTATCCATCTGTCCCCTACACGCTCACTCTTTTCTCTTTCTCTTTCTCACCCTGTCTCTCTCTCTCTCTCTTTCTCTCTCTCACCTACACCCTCTCTTTCTTACGCTCGATCTCTCTCTCTCTCTCTCTCTCTCTCTCACTCTCTCCTACACCCTTTATCTCTCCCTCCTACACACACCCTCTCTCTTTCTCACCCCTACACTCTCTCTCCCTCTCGTTCCATCTATCTATCTCTATCTAGGTTTTGATCTATCTATCTCTCAATCTATCTATCTATCTCTCACTCTCTCCCCGACACACCCTCCCTCTCCCTCTTTTCCTCTCTCACCCCTATACCCTCTCCCTCACTCTCTCTCTCTGCTACACACACACACACTCTCTCTCTCTCCAACATCCTCTCTCTCTCCCTCTCTCCTATTCACCCTCCTGCTCTCTCCAATAGATCCTCTTTCTATCTCCCTCTCCCTCTCTCTCACCTACACAGACACATTCGTTCTCTCGCTCGGTCTCTCTCCCCTACTCCCTCTCCCACTCGCTCTCTATATCACTCCCTCTGTCTCCCATACATTCGCGCTCTCTCCCTCTCGATCTCTCTCTCTCACTCTCTCCCCTCCACATTCTGCCTCTCTCTCTCTCTGTTTCTCTCTACCATCTCCCATATACCCTCCCTCTCTCTCTCTCTCCCCTACACCCGCTCTCCCTCTGTCTCTATCTCTCCCCTACACCCTTTCTCTCTCTCTTTCTCTTTCCCCCACACCCTCTCTCTCTCTCTTTCCTGCATACTCGCTCTCTCTCTCCTTCTCCCTCTCCTCTGCACACTCCCTCTCTCCCGCTCTCTCTGACACCCGCTCTCGCTCTCTCTCAACCCTACACCGTCCCTCCCTCTCTCTCTCGCTCTCTCTCCTACACCCTCTCCCTCTCTCTCTCTGCCTCTCGACCGTCTCCCACTCTCCCTCTCCCCCCCTACTCCCACACTCACTCTCTCAATACTGCACCTCTCTCTCTCTCTCTCTCTGTCTCTCCAACACCCACTCCCCCTCTCTGTATCACTCTCCCTTACACTCTCACTCTCACTCTCTCTCTCTTTGTCCCACTCTCCACTCATCTCTCTCTCTCTCTCACACTCTCTTCCCTACACCATCTGGTTCTTCCTCTCTTTCTTGATCCCTCTCTCCCCTACATGCTCTCTCTCTTTCTCTCTCGCTCACTCTCCACTACACCCTCTCTCTCACCCTCTCATCTCGCTCTCTCTCTCTCTCCTACACCCTTTCTCTCGCTCTCCCCGACAAACACCCTCTCTCACTTGCTCACCCCTACATACTCTCTCTTTGTCTGTCTCTACCCAGTTTTCGATCTATATATCTCTCTATCAGTCTTTCTCTCGATCACTCTCTCTCCCCTACAAACACTCCCTCGCCCTCTCTCTCTCTATCCCCTATAGCCTCTCCCTCACTCTCACTCTCTGCTACACACAAACTCTTCTCTCTCTCCATCTCTCTCTCTCTCTCTCTCTCTCTCTCTCTCTCTCTCTCTCTCTCTCTCTCTCTCTCTCTCTCTCCCCTACATCCTATCTCTCTCCCTCGCTCCTATACAGACTCCTGCTCTCTCCCCTACATCCTCTTGCCCTCTCTCTCTCCCTCTCTCACCCCTACAAAGACATGCTCGATCACTCGCGCTCTCTCTTTCCCCTACTCCCTCTCCCTCTCGCTCCCTCTCTCTATCTCTCTCTCCCTCTCTAGCGCTCTCTCTCTCACCCCCATACACTTTCTCACTCTCTCTCTCTCCCCAACACACACCCGCTCTCTCTTTCTCACCCCTGCACACATTCTCACTTTTTCTCTCTCTAGATCTATCTCTATCTATCTATCGATCTATCTATCTCTCTATCTTCCTATCTCTCTATCACTCTCTCTGTTAAGTCCTGACTCGAATGTACTGACTTACACGAGACACATGCTGAAGTCAAAGTCACTCAGGACCTGCACCTTTAATTCCTGCTCTCCCGTGCTGCACTTGCCTAAGAATTCTCTTTACGTACCTCAGTAGGACTGGTATGGAGTGTCTCCTGCAAGTGCACCCCTGGTGGTAAGGTATGCTTATTGTTACAGGTCAGATCCAGTTACCGTCGTGTATAACATGGTAAGGTCCAGTTATATACAGTAATATGAGATACATGATATCACCCTCCCCAAGGTCTTATTGCCTTTATAAATTCATTCTCTCAGGTTGTCTGCGCTCTCTTGTGGAGCGTCTTAGTTGTGGAACAGTTGTTTGCCTTGGTGTCTGTTTTTAGTTCGGTGTGATTGCTGGTATCTCGCCTGGGCTGTCTGTTCGTTTGATGTGATTGCTGGTATCTCGCCTGGGCTATCGGTTGACACTGCCCTTTCCTCAGGTTGTTCCATCTGTCTGTCCACCAGGTGTGGTGTGAGTTCCACATTGTAGTCTGCCTCTGGTTCTTCAGTATTATCAGTGAATCTACTTTTTACTTGGTCTACATGCCTCCGGCAGGTTTGGCCATTGTCCATTTGTACAACCAGTAGCCTGTTTCCCTCTTTGTCTGTTACAGTCCCTGCAAGCCATTTGGGACCCCTTCCATAGTTTAACACAAACACTTTGTCCCCTATCTCTTTCCACCTCCCCGTCGATTTTAGGTCATGGTAATCAGTTAGCTTTTGATGCTTAGCCTCAAAAATTTCATACATGTCTGGGAGGATTAACGAGAGCCTGGTCTTTAAGGTTCGTTTCACCAATAGTTGCGTGGGGGAACACCAGTCAACAAATGCAGATGAGATCTGTATGCCAGCAGCAGTCGCGACAGGCGGCTCTGCAGTGTGGAACTTTGGATTCTGAGCATGCCTTGTTTAATGATCTGCACTACTCGCTCCGCCTGGCCATTGGAGGCCGGCTTGAAACGTGCCGTCTTAACGTGATTTATACCGTGGCCAACTACAAAATCGTGAAATTCTGCGCTGGTGAAGCACGGATCATTATCACTGACCAATCTGTCAGGAATGCCGTGCGTTGCAAACATGGTTCTAAGGCTCTGCACAGTGGTGGAGGTGGTGCTCGAGTTTGATATGGTGCACTCGATCCATTTTGAAAATGCATCAACGACTACGAGGAACATTGTGCCCATGAATGGGCCCACATAGTCTACATGCACTCGCGACCACGTTTTGGTGAGCCAGGGCCAGGGGCTTGGGGGGCCTCCCTGGGGGCATTACTGAGTTGGGCACAAATGGTGCACCGACGGACGCAGAGCTTCAAGTCCGCGTCAATGACAGGCCACCAGACATGAGATCTGGCTATGGCCTTCATAAGAACAATGCCCGGGTGCTCGAAATGGAGCTGCTGGATAAATGCCTCCCTGCCTCGTAAGGGCATAACCACTCGGCTGCCCCACATCAGGCAGTCTGCCTGTCGTGAGAGTTCATGCATGCACTTATGGAAGGGTTTGAACTCCTCGGGGCAGGCATCGCGAGCCTGTGCCCAGTCACCGGTTAAAATGCCTCTTTTAACTGGAGATAACATGGGGTCGCTGCTCGTCCAGGTTCTGATTTGGCGAGGTGTCATGTGTTAACCTGTGGAATCAAAGGCATTGATTGCCATGGCCATCTCACAGTCCTGTTCGTCGGACACTTCTGTGGTCGCCAGGGGTAGCATGCTAAGCGTGTCGGCACGGTTGTCTGTGTCTGGTCTGTGCCTTATCATTTAGTCATAAGCTGCCTGCATGAGTGCCCACCGCTGAATGCGCGCTGAGGCATTGGTGTTGATTGCCTTGCACTGGGATAGTAGGGATGTGAGGTGTTTGTGGTCCGTTTCTAAAGCAAACTTGGCCCTGAAAAGGTATTGGTGCACCTTTTTGACACCGTACACGGACACGAGCGCCTCCTACTCAACCATACCATACCCGCGCTCTGCCCGCCAAAGTGACCTGGAGACATAACCTACGGGCTGCAATTTACCCGCATCATTGATGTGCTGTAAAACGCACCCGACCCCATACGCTGATGCATCACATGTAACGACTAACTTTTTATCTGGGTCAAAGAAGGATAAAACACTCTTGGAACATAGAAGTTTGCATGCCTTATTGAACGTGCGTTCTTGGGCGTACCCCCAAAAAGAATCGCACCCATTTCTGACTAGCACGTGGAGGGGCTCCAGCAGCGTGCTCAGGTTCTGCATAACGTTCCCAAAGTAATTTAGTCGCCCGAGAAAGGCGCGCAGTTCCGAGACATTCTGGGGCCTGGGTGCCAGGGGAATTGCTTCGGTTTTGGATTCGGTTGGGCGGATTCCATCAGAGGGAATCCTTCTGCCCAAAAATTCAACCTCAGGCGCGAGAAACAGACACTTGGATTTCTTAACTCTTTGGCCGAACTGATTCAATCGACTTAGTACTTCCTCAAGATTGCGGAGATGAGAGTTGGTGTTCTTGCCCGTGATGAGTATGTCATCTTGAAACACAACCATCCCTGGGATGGATTTGAGCGACTCTCCATGATGCGCTGGAATATAGCAGCTGCCGACCTGATGCCGAATGGGCATCGATTGTACACACAAAGGCCTCGATGTGTGTTGATGGTGGTGAGTAGCTTAGACTCTTCCGTCAGTTCTTGCGTCATATACGCAGATGTGAGGTCAAGTTTCGAGAAAAGATTTCCTCCAGTCAACGTGGCAAATAGGTCCTCCGCTCTGGGCAGCGGGTGTTGCTCCTGTTGGGAGACTCTGTTTATGGTCAACTTGTAATCCCCGCAGATTCGCACGGATCCATCAGGCTTCATGACGGGGACGGTGGGGCTTGCCGATTCGCTGAATTCCACGGGAGAATTTATGCCTTCCCGCAGAAGCTGGTCCAGTTCGTGTTCAATCTTTTGCCTCATCACATAAGGCACAGCCCTAGCCTTGTGATGGACCACTCTGGCATTCTGTGTGATGTAGAATCTAACTTTAGCCCCTTTGAAGGTGCCCACACCTAGCTGAAAGAGATGTTCAAAACGGCTTCGAAATGTTGAGCAGGAGGTCCGTTCCTCTGACGACATGGCGTGAACATCATCCCATTTCCAATTAAGTTCTGCTGGCCAGCTTCTCCCCAACAGGGCTGGGAGATCCCCGGGTACAATCCACAGAGAAAGTCGGTTCACCATCCCTTAATGTGTGACTGAGAGCATGGCGCTGCCAAGGACTGGTACGATTTCTTTCGTATAGGTCCTTAGTTTGGTGTCGATCTTTGTGAGTTTTGATCTGTTGCTTTTGTGCGGCCACAGCTGTTCAAATTTTTTAACGCTCATGAGGGATTGACCGGCCCCGTGTCCAGTTCCATATTGACGGGTATCCCGTTGAGTAGAACCCTCATTATAATTGGAGGCGTCTTGGTGTAAGAACAATGGACATTGATCATGTGAACCAGCTGTACCTCGGCATCCCGTGCACTGTTCCAACTATCTTCTGGTCCGCTTTCTGACCCTTCCAATTCTTATACCAGCTGAGCTGCTGTTTTTCTGCACATGCGAGCCAGATGCCCTGTGTAGTTGCAGTTTCTGCAAATAGCATGCTGAAATCGACACATCCTGGTTGAGTGCCTTCCCCCACATCGCCAACAAAGACCGTTTCTATTGTTTCCGAAGGATGAACTGCGTCTGGCTGATCTCCCTTGAGCTTCTCTCAATCTGTTGTTCATTGCTCACATTGTGGGTTGATGAAGTGTGATTGGCCGTTCATGTGGCCCTTGATTTTGATGGCTTCTGGCGCCATTGTCTGCTGTTGAAGGCCTGCTCTCCTACCTTAGTCTATGTGTGGGGATAGCGGTTTGTTTCACAATGTGAACCCTTGTTCCGATGCCTCGTTGGCTGTTGTATCCAAACTATAGATCAGCCTCGTTTCTTCTTCACCTGCCTAGAACGTCAGTGCGACCAGTGCTGCTGCCCCTAGAGTCATGTTCTTAGTCTCTATAAGCTTTCGGAATATGTCTGCATGGCCTATTCGTTCAATAAAAAAAGTATTTAATTACTTCTCTCCTTAGTTCATCTGGGAACTCACATGAACTAGCCAGCCTCCGAAGTTCCGCCACGAAGTCGGATATGCTTTGGCCCACACGGCGTTTGTAGTTGTAGAACCTGTGTCTGGCCATGTGTAGGCTGCTCGCTGGCTTGAGGTGGTCTCTCACAAGTGTGCTCAACTCCTCCAACGACTTGCTTGCTAGTTTCTCGGGTGCCAGCAGGTCTTTCATTAAAGCGTATGTTTTCGAGCCACAGCTGGTCAACAGATGGGCTCTTCTCTTGTCTGCCTTATCCCAGTCAGTCCTGGTCACAAAGCTTTGCTGGAGCCTTTCGATAAAATCATCCCAATTGTCTCCAGCATTGTATTTCTCATCTGAGCTGTTGGTAGCCATTCTGTGGATTCTGTGATCCCGTAGCTCATCGCCACTGTTAAGTCCTGACTCTAATTACATTGACTTGCATGAGACACATGCTGAAGTCAAGGTCACTCAGGACCTGCACCTTTAATTCCAGCTGTCCGGTGCTGCACTTGCCTAAGACCTCCCTTTATATACCTCAGCGGGACAGGTATGGAGTGTCTCATGCAAGTGCACCCCTGGTGGTAAGGTATGCTTATTGTTACAGGACTGATCTAGTTACAGTCATGTATAGCATGGTCAGATACAGATATATAGAGTAATGTGAAATAGATGACACTCTCTCCCTACACACACTCCCACTCAATCTCCCTCACTCTCCCTTTTATCCTCTCCCTCACTCTCTCTCACCCCTACACATACTCTCTCTCTCTCTCTCTCTCTCTCTCTCTCTCTCTCTCTCTCTTTCTCTCACTCTCTCTCTCTCTTACAACTTCTCTTTCTCTCTCTTTAACCCCTCTCACTCTCTCTCTCTCTCTCTCTCTAACCCCTACATCCTTTCTCTCTCTATCTTCCCCTACACCCTATCTCTATCACTCTCTCACTTTCTCACTCTCTCTCACCTGTACCCTCACTCTCTCTTTCTCCACTACACTCATTCTCAATCCCTCTCTCTCTCTGCTAAATATTCTGTCCCCACAACAACATTTCTCTCCCTTGCCCCCACACCCATCTCTCGAGCTCCCCTACACCCTCTCTCCCACCCTCTCTCCCCTACACCAGTTCTCACTCTCTCTCACCCCTACACCCTCCCTCGCTCTATCGCTCCCTCCCCTACAGCCACTTCCCCACTATCTCTCCCTGTCTCCTGTACACCCACTCTCTCTCTATCTCTCTCACTCTCTCTCTCTCTTATTCTCGTTCTATCTACCTCGCTCCCCGACACCCTCCTCTCTCTGTCTCACCCCTACATCATCCCTCTCTCTCTCTTTCGCTCTCTCCATTGCACCCATTTTCCCTCCCGCTAACCCTCTCTCCCATACACCCTTTCTCTCTCTCTCTCTCTCTCTTTCTCCCTCTCTCGTTCTCTCAACCCACACCCTCTCTCTCTGTCTCTCTCACCCCTACACCCTCTCTCTCACTCTTTTCTAGATACTCTCACGCTCCCTCTCTATCTCTGTCCACTACAGTCTCTCTCTCTCTCTCTCCCTCCCTCCCCTACACCCGCTCTCACTCTCTATCACACTCTCTCACCCCTACATGCTCCTTCTCTCTCTCTTTCTCTCGCTCTCTCTCTGTCTCTCTCTCCTAAACCCTCTCCCCCCTCTCTCTGCCTCGCTCCCCTACACCCACTCTCACTCTCTCTCACCCCTGCACCTCCTCTCTCTCTCTCTCCTACACCCTCTCCCCCTCTCTCCTTCTCTCTCTCCCCTACACCGTATCTTTCTTCCTCTCTCTCTATTCCTCTCTCCTCTACACGCTCTCTCTCGTTCTCTCTCTCTCTTTTTCTCTCTCTCCCCTACTCCCTCTCTCGCTCCCTCTCGATCTCTCTCTCTCCTACACCCTTTGTTCTTCTCTCTCCCCTTCACACATAATCTCTCTCTCTCTCTATCTATCTCTATCTAGCTATCGATCTATCTGCCTCTCTATCTATCTATCTCTCTCTTGCTCTCTCTCCTTTCCACCCTCCCTCTCCCTCTCTCTTTCTCTCCCCTCTAATCTCTCCCTCACGCTCTCTCTCCAATACACAAACACGTTCTCTCTCTCCCCTACATCCTCTTTCTCTCTCTCTGTCCCTCTCTTTCCCCTACATAGACACGCTCGTTCTGTCGCTCTCTCTCCCCTATTCCCTGTCCCTCTCTCTCTCACTCTATCTCTCTCCCGATCTCACCCATACACCCGCTCTCTCTCCCGCTCGATCTATCTCTCCCGCACACTTTCTTACTCTCACCCCGGCACACACCCTCTCTCTTTTCTCACCCCTACACACACACTCTTTTCCTCTGATATATATATCTATCTCTATCTGTCGATCTATCTATCTCTCTATCTATCTATCTCTCTCTCACTCTCTCCCCCTACACACCCTCCCTCTCAATCTCCTCTACACACATTCTCTCTCTCTCTATCGCTCTCTATCGATCAATCTATCCCTCTATCTATAGATCTCTGTCACTCTCCATCCCCTACACACTTTGCCTCTCTCTCTCTCTCTCCCTCTCTCTCTCTCTCTCTCTCTCTCTCTCTCTCTCTCTCTCTCACTCTCTCTCTCTCCTACACCCTCTTCATTTATCTACCCCTCTCTCCCCTACACCCTCTCTCTCTCACTCTCTCCTACACACTCTCTCTCTCTTATCTCTCTCCCTCTCTCTCCCCTACATCCACTCTCTCCCTCTCTTTCATTCCCCTATACTACCTCTCTCTCTCTTTCTCTCTCTACCTCGCTCTCTGTCTATCTCTGTCGCTCTCTCTCTCCCTACATCTTCTCTCTCTATCTATCCCCTACACCCTCTCTATCTCTCGCTCACTTAGACACTCTCTCTGTCCGAGACACTCTCTCTAACTCTCCTCTCTGCTACACTCTCTCTCTTGCTCTCTCTATCTCTCACTCTCCCATACACTCTCTCTCTACATCTCGCTCTCTCTATCTTTCTCTCTCTCTCTGTCTTTCCCCTGCACCGTCTCTCTATCTTTCCCCCTCTATCTCTCTCGTGCTCTCCTACTTCATTTTGATCTCTATCTCTCCCGGTACACATCCTCTCTCTCTCTCTCTCTCTCTCTCTCTACCTCATTCCCCTAAACCCTCCTCTTTCTCTCTCTCACCACTACACGCTCTCTCACTCTCTCTCTCTCTCTCTCTCTCTCTCTCTACCCCGCTCCCCTAACCCCTCCTATCTCTCTCTCACTCTCTCTCTCTCTCTCCAACACCATTTCTCCATCCCTCTCTCCCTCTCTCCAATACAACCTCCCTCTCTCTCTCTCTCTCCCCTACACCCGCTCTCCCTCTCTCCCTCTCTCTCCCATACACACTTTATCTCTCTCTTTCTCTCCCCTACACCCTCTCTCTTTTTCCTGCACACTCTCTTTCTCTCCCTCTCTCACTCTCTCTCTCTCTCATTCTCTCTCTACCTCGCTCCCATAAACCCTCCTCTCTCTCTCTCTCCCCTGCACCCTTCCTCTCTCTCTCACTCTCTCTCTCTCTTTCAACAACACCGTTTCTCCATCTCTCTCTCCCTCTCAACCATACACCCGATCTCACTCTCTCTCACTAATACAAGCTCTCTCTCTCTCTCGTACACCCACTCCCCCATCTCTCTCTCCCTCTCTCCCCCACACCCTTTCTCTCTCTCTCTGTCCCCTACACCCTCTCTCTCTGCCTCTCTCCCCTACAACCACTCTCACTCTCCCACCCGTACACCCTCTTCTGTCTGTCTCTCTCTTTCTTACATGTAGTGTCCTTACATCTTACTATAGAATCACAAGACGCATGTACTGCAGACAAGGCCACTACGTGACCTACACCTTTAATCCCAGGAGCAAGAAGTGTTGACCCTGTGTGGGACCTCCCTTTATATACCTGGACGGCCAGGTGAGGAGTATCTCCCACAAGTTTAGCCCCTGTGGTCAAGGTGTGCAGTTCTCAGGTGTATACAGTGTACAGTGTTGTTACCTAAAGGTTACAGTAACATGAAGGTTACAGTTATGTGCACGTTACAAACATGGGGCTGTGGTGCTTGAGTCTGGCATGCGTCTCTGTCGCATGAGGTGATTCTGGCCTGTCCGGGCTGGCCGCAGCGACTGTGCATGCTGTTGAATGTCCTTGTTGCTCGTCCATTGGCAGTCGTGTAGGTAATATCTCGTGGTCTTCCTCAGTTCCACAGTGTCCATGCTGAACCTCTTCTTTACTTGATCCAGATGTTTGCGGCATATCTGCCCATTGTGAAGTCTGACCACTATGACCCTATTACCATCTTTGCCTATTACAATGCCCTCAAGCCACTTGGGTCCCAAAGCGTGATTGAGAACGAATACTGGGTCGTCAATTTCTATGCACCTCCCCACTGAGTTGCAATCATGGCACTCGATTTGGGACTGGCTCTTGCCCTCAACAATATCTGACAGGGCTGGATGAATAAGGGACAGCCGCGTTTTAAGCATGTGTTTCATGAGTAGTTACGCGGGTGGGACTCCCGTGAGCGAAAGCGGGTGGGACCTATAGGCCAGCAGGAGGCGCGATAGGCGGTACTGAAGGTAGGGTCCTTGAATCTGGAACATGACCTGTTTTATGATTTGAACTGCACGTTCCACCTGGCCATTGAAAGCCGGCTTGAACGGTGCTGCCTTGACGTGTTTGATACCATTACCCGATATAAAATCCTGGAATTCATAGCTAGTAAAACACGGGCCATTGTCTCTCACCAGGATGTCTGGCAAGCCGTGTGTCGCAAAGTCCGTGCACAGACTCTCCACAGTGGTTGATGTCGTGCACGAATTCAATATGATGCACTCGATCCATTTCGAGCATGCATCGACAAAGATCAGGAACATTTTTTCCTTGAATGGGCCGGCGTAGTCGAGGCAAAAACAAAAGACAGAAAGGAGATGAGGGAAAGTGGAGGGCAGAGAAACCCAAGGCAAAAAACAAAAAGGGTCACTGTACAGCAAAATTCTAAAAGGAAAAAGGATGTTAAAAAAACAAGCCTGAAGGTTTTGTGTCTTAATGCAAGGAGTATCCGCAATAAGGTGGATGAAGTAACTGTGCAAATAGATGTTAACAAATATGACGTGATTGGGATTACAGAGACGTGGCTCCAGGATGATCAGGGCTGGGAACTCAACATCCAGGGGTATTCAACATTCAGGAAGGATAGAATAAAAGGAAAAGGAGGTGGGGTGGCATTGCTGGTTAAAGAGAAGATTAATGCAATAGTTAGGAAAGACATTAGCTTGGATGATGTGGAATCTATATGGGGAGAGCTGCAGAACACCAAAGGGCAAAAAACGTTAGTGGGAGTTGTGTACAGACCTCCAAACAGTAGTAGTGATGTTGGGGAGGGCATCAAACAGGAAATTAGGGGTACATGCAATAAAGGTGCAGCAGTTATAAAGGGTGACTTTAATATGCAATTAGATTGGGCTAACCAAACTGGAAGCAATACGGTGGAGGAGGATTTCCTGGAGTGCATAACGGATGGTTTTCTAGATCAATATGTCGAGGAACCAACAAGGGGGGAGCCTATCTTAGACTGGGTGTTGTGTAATGAGAGAGGATTAATTAGCAATCACATTGTACGAGGCCCCTTGGGGGAAAATGACCATATATGGTGGAATTGTGCATTAGGATGGAGAATTAAACAGTTAATTCAGAGACCATGGTCCAGAACTTAAAGAAGGGTAACTTTGAAGGTATGAGGCGTGAATTGCCTAGGATAGATTGGCGAATGATACTTAAGGAGTTGACTGTGGATGGGCAATGGCAGACATTTAGAGACCACATGGATGAACTACAACAATTGTACATTCCTGTCTGGCGTAAAAATAAAAAAGGGAAGGTGGCTCAACCGTGGCTTTCAAGGGAAATTTAGGATAGTATTAAAGCCAAGGAAGTGGCACCAAATTGGCCAGAAATAGCAGCGAACCCGTGGACTGGGAGAAATTTAGAACTTAGCGGAGGAGGACAAAGGCTTTGATTAGGGCAGGGAAAATGGAGTACGAGAAGAAGCTTGCAGGGAACATTAAGGCGGGTTGCAAAAGTTTCTATGGATATGTAAAGAGAAAAATGTTAGTAAAGACAAACGTAGGTCCCCTGCAGTCAGAATCAGGGAAGTCAAAACGGGGATCAAAGAAATGGCAGACCAATTGAACAAGTACTTTGGTTCGGTATTCACGAAGGAGGACACAAAACAACCTTCCGGATATAAAAGGGGTCAGAGGATCTAGTAAGGTGGAGGAACTGAGGGATATCCTTATTAGTCGGGAAATTGTGTTGGGGAAATTGATGGGATTGAAGGCCGATAAATCCTCAGGGCCTGATGGACTGCATCCTAGAGTACTTAAGGAGGTGGCCTTGGAAATAACGGATGCATTGACAGTCATTTTCCAACATTCCATTGAATCTGGATCAGTTCCTACCGAGTGGAGGGTAGCCAATGTAACCCTATTTTTTAAAAAAGGAGGGAGAGAGAAAACAGGGAATTATAGACCGGTCAGCCTGACCTCAGTCGTGGGTAAAATGATGGAATCAATTATTAAGGATGTCACAGCAGCGCATTTGGAAAAAGGTGACATGATAGGTCCAAGTCAGCATGGATTTGTGAAAGGGAAATCATGCTTGACAAATCTTCTGGAATTTGTTGAGGATGTTTCCAGTAAAGTGGACAAGGCAGAACCACTTGATGCCGTATATTTGGAATTTCAGAAGGCTTTCGGCAAGGTCCCACACAAGAGATTAATGTGCAAAGTTAAAGCACATGGGATTGGAGGTAGTGTGTTGACGTGGATTGAGAACTGGTTGTCAGGCAGGAAGCAAAGAGTAGGAGTAAATGGTTACTTTTCAGAATGGCAGGCAGTGACTTGTGTCGTACCACAAGGTTCTGTGCTGGGGCCCCAGCTGTTTACATTGTACATTAATGATTTAGACGAGGGGATAAAATGGATTATCTCCAAATTTGCGGATGACACTAAGTTGTGTGGCAATATGAGATGCGAGGAGAATGCAATGAGGCTGCAGAGTGACTTGGATAGGTTAGGTGAGTGGGCAAATGCATGGCAGATGAAGTATAATGTGGATAAATGTGAGGTTATCCACTTTGGTGGTAAAAACAGAGAGACAGACTATTATCTGAATGGTGACAGATTAGGAAAAGGGGTGGTGCAACGAGACCTGGGTGTCATGGTACATCAGTCATTGAAGGTTGGCATGCAGGTACAGCAGGCGGTTAAGAAATCAAATGTCATGTTGGCCTTCATAGCGAGGGGATTTGAGTACAGCGGCACGGAGGTGTTGCTACAGTTGTACAGGGCCTTGGTGAGGCCACACCTGGAGTATTGTGTACAGTTTTGGTCTCCTAACTTGAGGAAGGACATTCTTGCTATTGAGGGAGTGCAGCGAAAATTCACCAGACTGATTCCCGGGATGGTGGGACTGACCTATCAAGAAAGATTGGATCAACTGGGCTTGTATTCACTGGAGTTCAGAAGAATGAGAGGGGACCTCATAGAAACGTTTAACATTCTGACGAGTTTTGACAGGTTAGATGCAGGAAGAATGTTCCCAATGTTGGGGAAGTCCAGAACCAGGGGTCACAGTCTAAGGATAAGGGGTAAGCCATTTAGGACCGAGATGAGGAGAAACTTCTTCACCCAGAGACTGGTGAACCTGTGGAATTCTTTACCACAGAAAGTAGTTGAGGCCAATTCACTAAATATATGCAAAAGGGAGTTAGATGAAGTCCTTACTACGAGGGGGATCAAGGGGTATGGCGAGAAAGCAGGAAGAGGGTACTGAAGTTGCATGTTCAGCCATGAACTCATTGAATGGCGGTGCAGGCTAGAAGGGCTGAATGGCCTACTCCTGCACCTATTTTCTATGTTACCCTAACCCTAACACTAACCCTAACACTAAGCCTAACCGTAACCCTTACTGGAACCCTAACCCTAACCCTAACCCTAGCACTAACCCTAATCCTAAACGAAACGCTAACCCTAAAACTAACCTTAGCCCTAACCCTATTGCTAACCATAACCTTAATCCAAATGTAACCCGAACTCTAACTCTTACACTAACCATAACCCGAACCCTAACCAAACACGAATCCTAACCCTGACCCTAACATTAACCCGAAACCTAACATTAACAATAACCCTAACCGTAACCCTAAAACTAACCCTAACCCTAAATGCCCGAAGTCTAACTCTAGACCTAACCCTAGTGCTAAACCTAACGCTAACACTAACACTAACACTAACCCGAACACTAACCAGAACCCTAACCCGAACTCTAACCCTAGCCCTAACCCTAATGCTAACCGAAACGCGAACCCTAAAACTAACCCTAGCCCTAACCCTACTACAAATCTTAACCATAACCCAAATGTAACCCGAACTCTAACCCTTACACTAACACTAACCCTAACCCTAACCTTACCCTGATCCAAACCCTAACCCGAACATTAACCCGAACCATAACCCTAACAACAACCCTAACTATAGCCCGAACCCTAACCCTAACCCTAACCCTTACTGGAACCATAACCCTAACCCTAACACTAACTCTAACGCTAATCCTAACCCTAACCCTAACCCTAAACCTAAACATTATCCTAACCCTAAAACTAACCCTAGCCCTAACCCTAACTATACCCTAGCCGGATGCCTAACTCTAGACCGAACCCTAGTCCTAAACTTAACCCTAACACTAACCCTAACCCTAACCCTACCCATTACTGGAACCCTAACCCTAACACTAACCCTAGCCCTAACTCTATTCCTAACCTTAACCGTAATACAAATGTAACCCGAACTCTAACCCTTATACAAAGCCTAACCCTAACCCTAACCTAAGCCTAATCCTAACCCTAACCCGAACATTAACTCGAACTCTAACCCTAACCTAAACCGGAGCCCTAAGCATAAATCTATACCTATTCCTAGCCCTAAGCCTAACTCTAGACCGAACCCTCGTCCTAAACGTAACATTAACCCTAAACCTAAACCTAACCCGAATCCTAAACCTAACCCGAGCCCGAGTGCCAACCCTAGCCCGAGCCCTAAACCTACCCCTCACCCGAATTCAAACACTAACCCTAACACTAACCCTAAGCCTAACCCTAACCCTAAGGTTAAACCCTAACCTTAGCCCTAACCCTAAACATATTCTGAAACCAAACCCAAACCTAGCTCTTGACCAAGCCCGAAGCATAACCCTAGCCCTAACCCGAGCCTGAACCCAAGCTCCAGCCCTCAGCTTAAGCGTACTCCTAAATCTGACCCTAACCCTAACCCGAACCCGAACATTAAATCTGGCCCTAACCCTAGCCCTTGCCCTAACCCTAATCCGAACGTCAACACCAGTCCGAACAGCAAACCTAACCCTAACCATAAACCCAACCCGAGTCCGAGCCCTAACACTCACCATAACCCGAACTCTAACCTGAACCATGACCCCAGCCCTGACCCGAACATTAGCCCTCGCCCGAACACTGAACCTAACATGAACCATAACCGTTAACGAAACCCTCACCCATGCCCGAACCCTAACCCTACCCTAACTATAACCCTACCACTAGCCCGAGCACTAGCACTAACTTTAATACTAAACCTATCCTAAACCTAACACTAACCCTAACCCTAACCCTAACACTAACCCTAACCCTAACCCTAACCCTAACCCGAACTCTAACCTTAAACCTAACTCTCGCCCTAAGCCTAAATGTATACATAGCCCTAGTCCTAGCCCTATCCCTAACCCTAACCCTAGTCCTCGTCCTAACCCTGACCCTAGCCTTCTCCCCAGCATAGCCCTAACACTAAACCTAAACCTAACCCAAACCCTATCTCCAACCCTAGCCCTAAATCTAACCCGAACTCTAACCCTAAAACTAAAACTAGCCTTAGCCCCAACCCAAAACCTAACACTAACCCGAGGCCTAAATCTAACCCGAACCCGAAACCTAACTCTAACCCTCACCCTAACACTATCCCTAAACCTAACACTAACTCTAACCATAAACATAACACTAAAGATGACCCTAACCCTCACCATAACCCTAACCCTAACCCTAACCCTAACCCTAACCCTAACCCGAAACCTAACCCTAATCCTAAACCGAACCCTAGCCCTAGCGCAAATCCTAGCGCTAGCCCTAACACTAACCCTGTCCCTAATACTAACACTAACGCTAACACTAACCCTAAGCGTAACTTTAGTCCTAACCCGAGCGCGAACCCGAGCTCTAGCCCTAACCCTAAGCATACCACTAACCATAAACCTAACCCTAACCAAACCTAACCCTAACCATAACCCCAACCCGAGTCCTAGCCATAACCCTAAACCTACCCCTAACACTCACCCTAACCCTAACTCTAACCCTAACACTAATCCTAACCCTAACCCGTAAACCAAACACACGCACAATCCCGAACACTAACCCTACCCTAAACATAACCCTACCACTATCCCGAGCCCTAGCCCTAATCATAACATTAACCCGAGCCCTAACCCGAGCCCTAAACCTAGCAGTAACCCTAACCTAACCCTAATCCTAGCACTAACCCTAACCCTAACATTAACCTGAACCCTAACCCTAACCCTAGCCCGAGCTCTATTTCTAAACCTAAGCATAATCCCAACCCTAATCCTAATCTTAACACGACCACTAACCCTAAAATTAACCCGAATCCGAACCTTAGCCCTAAGCCTAACTTTAACCCTAGCCCTAGCCCTCGACCTAACCCTAACCCGAACCCTAGACCAAACCCAAACCCGAGCCCTAACCCTAACCTAACATGAACCATAACACTAATCCTTACCTAGCCCTAACCCGAGCTCTAAAACTAACACTAACCCTAGCCCTAGCACGAGCCGTAACCGTAACCCTAACCCGAACACTAAATCTAACCCTAACCCTAACCCTAACCCTAACCGTAACCCTTACGCTAAACCTAACCCTAACCCTAATCCTAACCCTAACCCTAACCCTAACCCTAACCCTAACCCTAACCCTAACCCTAACCCTAACCCTAACCCAAGCCCTCGCCCTAGATCTAACCCTAACCCTAGCTCTGACCCAAGCCCACACCCTAACTATAGACCTAGCCCGAGTTCAAACCCTTAACCTAAGCAAAACTCTAACGCCATCCCTAACCCTAACCCTAACTCTAACTCACCATAATCCTAACCCTCACCCTAGTCCCAACCCTAATCGTAGCCCGAACCCGAACCCAAACCGGAAGCCTCAAACTAACCCAAAACCTAGCCCTAACCCAAAACCTAAACCTAACGCAACCCCTTGCCCTCACACTACCACTAGCCCTAACACTGACACTATTCCTAACCCTAGCCCTAATCCTAACGCATTCCTAACCATAAACCTAGTCCTCCCCCTCGCCCTGGCTATAACCTTAACATAGCCATAACCCTAGCCCTAATCCAAGCCCGAAACCTAACCCTAGCCCAAACACTAACCCTAACCCTAGCCCAAACACTAACCCTAACCCCAATCCTAACACTAACCCTAAACCGAAACCTAACGCTAATCCTAACCCGAAACCTAACTCTAACCCGAATCCTAACCCTAACCCTCACCCTAATCCTAAGCCAAACCCTAACACTAGCCCTAACCCCAACACTATCCCTAACACTAAACCTAATGCGAGCACTAGCCCTTGCCCTAAACCTAACCCTAGCGCTAACCCGAGCCCTAACGCGAGCCGTAGCCCAAACCGTACAACTAGCCCTAACCCTAACGCGAAACGTAACCCTAGCCCTGACCCTAACCATAAACCTAACCGGAGGCCTAACCCTCGCCCTAGCCTTAGCCCTTGCCGTAACCCTAACCCAACCCAAACCCTAACCCTAACCCTAACCCTAACCCTAACCCTAGCCCTTGCCCTAACCCTAATCCGAACGTTAACGCCAGCCCGAACACCAAACCTAAGCCTAACCATAAACCCAACCCGAGTCCTAGCCCTAACACTCACCATAACGCGAACTCTAACCTGAACCATGACCCCAGCCCTGACCCGAACATTAGCCCTCGCCCGAACCCTGACCCGAACACGAACCATAACCATAAACTAAACCCTCACCCAAACCCGAACCCTAACCCTATCTAAAAATAACCCTACCACTAGCCCGAGCCCTAGCACTAACTTTAATACTAAACCTATTCCAAACCTAACACTAACCCTAATCCAAACCCTAACCCTAACCCGAACCCTAACCTTGAACCTAACTCTCGCCCTAATCCTAAATGTATACATAGCCCTAGTCCTAGCACTACCCCTAACCCTAACCCTAGTCCTCGTCCTAACCCTGACCCTAGCCCTATCCCCAGCATAGCCCTAACACTAAACCTAAACCTAACCCAAACCCTATCTCTAACCCTAGCCCTAAATCTAACCCGAAATTTAACCCTAATCCTAAAACTAGCCTTAGCCCCAACCCAAAACCTAACCCTAACCCGAGGCCTAAATCTAACCCGAACCCGAACCCTAACTCTAACCATAACCCTAACCCTATCCCTAAACCTAACACTAACTCTAACCATAAACCTAACACTAAAGATGACCCTAACCCTCACCATAACACTAACCCTAACCCTAACCCGAACCCTAACCCTAACCCTAACCCTAACCCTAACGCTAACCCTAACACTAACCCTCACCCTAAGGCTAAACCTAACCCTAGACCTAAACGTAACCCTATCCCTAAACCTAACCATAACCCTAACCCGAAACCTAACCCTAATCCTAAACCGAACCCTAGCCCTAGCGCAAATCCTAGCGCTAGCCCAAACACTAACACTGTCCCTAATACTAACACTAATGCTAACACTAACCTTAAGCCTAACCCTAGTCCTAACCCGAGCGCGAACCCGAGCTCTAGCCCTAACCCTAAGCATAACACTAACCATAACCCTAACCCTAACCAAACCTAACCCGAACCATAACCCCAACCCGAGTCCTAGCTATAACCCTAAACCTACCCCTAACACTCACCCTAACCCTAACTCTATCCCGAACCATAACACCAGCCCTGACCCTAACATTAGCCCTCGCCCGAACCCAGACCCTAACCCGAACCATAACCGTAAACCAAACACTCACACAATCCCCAACCCTAACCCTACCCTAAACATAATCCTACCACTAGCCCGAGCTATAGCACTAACTTTAACACTAAACCTACCCTAAACCAAACACTAACCATAAACCTAACCATAACCCTAACCCTAACCCGAACCGTAACCCTAAACCTAAATCTCGCCCGAAGCCTAAATGTATACATAGCCCTAGACCTAGCCGAACCCCTAACCCTAACCCTCGTCCTCGTCCTAACCCGACCCTAGCCCTATCCCCAGCATAGCCCTAACACTATCCCGAAACCGAACTAAAACCCTATCTCTAATCCTAGCCCTAAATCTAACCCTAACTCTAACCCTAAACCTAAAACTAGCCTTAGTTCTAACCCAAAACCTAACCCAAACCCGAGGCCTAAATCTAACCCGAACCCGAACCCTAACTCTAACACTAACCGTAACCCTATCCCGAAACCTAACACTAACCCTATCCCTAAACCTAACCATAAACCTAACCATAACCCTAACCCTAAACCTAACGCTAATCCTAACCCTAACCCTAATCTAACCCTAACCCTAACCCTAACTCTAACCCTAAGCCTAACCTAACCTAACCCTAACCCTAAACCTAACCCTAACCCTAACCCTAACCCTAGCCGAACCTAACCCTAACCCTAACCTAACCCTAACCCTAACCCTAACCCTAACCTAACCCGAACCCTAACCCTAACCAAAACCTAACCCTAAACCTAAACCTTAACCAAACCCTAAACCTAACCCGATCCCTAACGCTAACCCTAACTATACCCAAGCCCGAAGCCAAGCTCTAGACGAACACTCATTCTTAACCTAACCCTAGACCTGAAGGTAACCCTGTCCCTAAACCTAACCATAAATCTAACCATAACCCTAACCCTAAACCTAACGCTAATCCTAACCCGAAACCTAATGCAAGTCCTAGCCCAAGCCCTAATCCTAACCCTAACCCGATCCCTAACACTAGCTCGAACCCTAACCCAGCCCAAGACCTAACCCTAAACCTAAACCTAGCCTTAACCCTAAAACTAACCGTAACCCTGAACCTAAACCTTAACCAAACCCAAAACCTAACCCGAGCCCTAATGCTAACCCTAACTGTACCCAAGCCCGAAGCCTAGCTCTAGACGAACCCTCGTCCAAAACCTAACCCTAACATTAAACCTAGCCCTAACCCTAAACCTAACCCTAACACTAACCCAAACTCTAACCCTAACCTTAACCCTAGCCCTAACCCTAACCCTCACCCTAGCCCTATCCCGAGTCCTAACCCTAATCCTGGCCCGAGCACTAACCCTCACCCTTACACTAACCTTAACACTTGCTCTAACCCTAACCCTAGCGCTAAACCCTAAAGCTAACCCTAATCCTAGCCCAAACCATAACCCTAACACTAACCGTAACCCGAACCCGAACCATAACCCGAAAACTAACCCTAACCCGAACCCATCCCTAACCCTAAGCCTAACCCGAGTGCTAAAACTAATCCTAGCCCTAACTCTAACCCTAAACCTAACCATAACCTTAAACCAAACCCAAAGCCTACCCATAACACTAACCCTAATCCTAACACTAACCCTAACCCTAAACCTAGCCCTAACACGAAACCTAAACCTAGCCCTAGCCCTAGCCCTCACCCTAATCCAAACCATAGCGCTAACCCTACCACTAGCCGTAACAAGAACTCTAATCCTAACCCTAGCGATAACCCTTACCCAGCACAAGCCCGAACACTAGCACGAGCCCTAGACCCAGCCATAACCCTAGCCCTAGCCCTAACCCTTACCCTAACCCTAACCTAACCCTAAAACTAACCCTAACCATAAGCCCAACCGGAGTCCGAGCCCTAACCCTAAACCTACCCCTAACACTCACCCTAATGCTAACTCTAACCCGAACGAAAACCCCAGCCCTGAGCCGAACATTAGCCCTCGCCCGAACCCTGACCATAACCCGAACCCTAACCCGAACTCTAACCCTAACCCTAAACCTAACCCGAGCACTAACTTTAACACTAAAGGTACCCTTAACCAAACATTAACCCTAAACCTAACCATAACCCTAACCCTAACCCGAACCGTAACCCTAACCCTAACCTTAACCCTAACCCTAACCCTAACCCTAACCCTAACCCTAACCCTAACCCTAACCCTAACCCTAACCCTAACCTAACCCTAACCCTAACCCTAACCCTAACCCTAACCCTAACTCTAACCTGAACCATGACCCCAGCCCTGACCCGAACATTAGCACTCGCCCGAACCCTGACCCGAACACGAACCATAACCGTAAACGAAACCCTCACCCAAACCCGAACCCTAACCCTACCCTAAAAATAACCCTACCACTAGCCCGAGCCCTAGCACTAACTTTAATACTAAACCTATTCTAAACCTAACACTAACCCTAATCCTAACCCTAACCCTAACCCGAACCCTAACCTTGAACCTAACTCTCGCCCTAATCCTAAATGTATACATAGCCCTAGTCCTAGCACTACGCCTAACCCTAACCCTAGTCCTCGTCCTAACCCTGACCCTAGCCCTATCCACAGCATAGCCCTAACACTAAACCTAAACCTAACCCAAACCCTATCTCTAACCCTAGCCCTAAATCTAACCCGAAATTTAACCCTAACCCTAAAACTAGCCTTAGCCCCAACCCAAAACCTAACCCTAACCCGAGGCCTAAATCTAACCCGAACCCGAACCCTAACTCTAACCATAACTCTAACCCTATCCCTAAACCTAACACTAACTCTAACCATAAACCTAACACTAAAGATGACCCTAACCCTCACCATAACACTAACCCTAACCCTAACCCGAACCCTAACCCTAACCCTAACCCTAACCCTAACGCTAACCCTAACACTAACCCTCACCCTAAGGCTAAACCTAACCCTAGACCTAAACGTAACCCTATCCCTAAACCTAACCATAACCCTAACCCGAAACCTAACCCTAATCCTAAACCGAACCCGAGCCCTAGCGCAAATCCTAGCGCTAGCCCTAACACTAACCCTGTCCCTAATACTAACACTAATGCTAACACTAACCTTAAGCCTAACCCTAGTCCTAACCCGAGCGCGAACCCGAGCTCTAGCCCTAACCCTAAGCATAACACTAACCATAACCCTAACCCTAACCAAACCTAACCCTAACCATAACCCCAACCCGAGTCCTAGCTATAACCCTAAACCTACCCCTAACACTCAACCTAACCCTAACTCTAACCCGAACCATAACACCAGCCCTGACCCTAACATTAGCCCTCGCCCGAACCCTGACCCGAACCCGAACCATAACCGTAAACCAAACACTCACACAATCCCCAACCCTAACCCTACCCTAAACATAACCCTACCACTAGCCCGAGCCATAGCACTAACTTTAACACTAAACCTACCCTAAACCAAACACTAACCATAAACCTAACCATAACCCTAACCCTAACCCGAACCGTAACCCTAAACCTAAATCTCGCCCGAAGCCTAAATGTATACATAGCCCTAGACCTAGCCGAACCCCTAACCCTAACCCTCGTCCTCGTCCTAACCCGACCCTAGCCCTATCCCCAGCATAGCCCTAACACAATCCCGAAACCGAACTAAAACCCTATCTCTAATCCTAGCCCTAAATCTAACCCTAACTCTAACCCTAACCCTAAAACTAGCCTTAGTTCTAACCCAAAACCTAACCCAAACCCGAGGCCTAAATCTAACCCGAACCCGAACCCTAACTCTAACACTAACCGTAACCCTATCCCGAAACCTAACACTAACCCTATCCCTAAACCTAACCATAAACCTAACCATAACCCTAACCCTAAACCTAACGCTAATCCTAACCCTAACAATAATATAACCATAACCCTAACCCTAACCCTAACCCTAAGCCTAACCTAACCTAACCCTAACCCTAAACCTAACCCTAACCCTAACCCTAACCCTAACCGTACCTAACCCTAACAACTAACCTAACCCTAACCCTAACCTAACCCGAACCCTAACCCTAACCAAAACCTAACCCTAAACCTAAACCTTAACCAAACCCTAAACCTAACCCGATCCCTAAATCTAACCCTAACTATACCCAAGCCCGAATCCAAGCTCTAGACGAACACTCATCCTTAACCTAACCCTAGACCTGAAGGTAACCCTGTCCCTAAACCTAACCATAAATCTAACCATAACCCTAACCCTAAACCTAACGCTAATCCTAACCCGAAACCAAATGCAAGTCCTAGCCCAAGCCCTAATCCTAACCCTAACCCGATCCCTAACACTAGCTCGAACCCTAACCCAGCCCAAGACCTAACCCTAACCCTAAACCTAGCCTTAACCCTAAAACTAACCGTAACCCTGAACCTAAACCTTAACCAAACCCAAAACCTAACCCGAGCCCTAATGCTAACCCTAACTGTACCCAAGCCCGAAGCCTAGCTCTAGACGAACCCTCGTCCAAAACCTAACCCTAACATTAAACCTAGCCCTAACCCTAAACCTAACCCTAACACTAACCCAAACTCTAACCCTAACCTTAACCCTAGCCCTAACCCTAACCCTCACCCTAGCACTATCCCGAGTCCTAACCCTAATCCTGGCCCGAGCACTAACCCTCACCCTTACACTAACCTTAACACTTGCTCTAACCCTAACCCTAGCGCTAAACCCTAAAGCTAACCGTAATCTTAGCCCAAACCATAACCCTAACACTAACCGTAACCCGAACCCGAACCATAACCCGAAAACTAACCCTAACCCGAACCCATCCCTAACCCTAAGCCTAACCCGAGTGCTAAAACTAATCCTAGCCCTAACTCTAACCCTAAACCTAACCATAACCTTAAACCAAACCCAAAGCCTACCCATAACACTAACCCTAATCCTAACACTAAACCTAACCCTAAACCTAGCCCTAACACGAAACCTAAACCTAGCCCTAGCCCTCACCCTAATCCAAACCATAGCGCTAACCCTACCACTAGCCGTAACACGAACTCTAATCCCAACCCTAGCGATAACCCTTACCCAGCACAAGCCCGAACACTAGCACGAGCCCTAGACCCAGCCATAACCCTAGCCCTAGCCCTAACCCTTACCCTAACCCTAACCTAACCCTAAAACTAACCCTAACCATAAGCCCAACCGGAGTCCGAGCCCTAACCCTAAACCTACCCCTAACACTCACCCTAACGCTAACTCTAACCCGAACGAAAACCCCAGCCCTGAGCCGAACATTAGCCCTCGCCCGAACCCTGACCATAACCCGAACCCTAACCCGAACACTAACCCTAACCCTAAACCTAACCCGAGCACTAACTTTAACACTAAAGGTACCCTTAACCAAACATTAACCCTAAACCTAACCATAACCCTAACCCTAACCCGAACCGTAACCGTAACCCTAACCCTAACCCTAACCCTAACCCTAACCCTAACCCTAACCCTAACCCGAACCCTAACCCTAACCCTAACCCTAACTCGAACCCGAACGATAACCCCAGCCCTGAGCCGAACATTAGCCCTCGCCCGAACCCTGACCACAACCCGAACCCTAACCCGAACACTAACCCTAACCCTAAACCTAACTCGAGCACTAACTTTAACACTAAAGGTACCCTTAACCAAACATTAACCCTAAACCTAACCATAACCCTAACCCTAACCCGAACCGTAACCCTAAACCTAACTCTCGCCCGAAGCCTAAATGTATACATAGTCCTAGACCTAGCACAACAGCTAACCCTAACCTTCGTCCTCGTTCTAAATCTGACCCTAGCCCTATCCCCAGCATAGCCGTAACACTAACCCTAAACCTAACCCAAACCCTATCTCTAACCCTAGCCCTACATCTAACCCTAACTCTAACCCTAACGCTAAAACTAGCCTTAACACTAACCCAAAACCTAACACTAACCCGAGGCCTAAATCTAACCCGAACCCGAACCCTAACTCTAACACTAACCCGAACCCTATCCCTAAACCTAACACTAACCCTAACCATAAACCTAACATTAAACCTGACCCTAAACCTCACGCTAAGGCTAAACCTAACCCTAGACCTAAACGTAACCCTATCCCTAAACCTAACCATAAACCTAACCATAACCCTAACCCTAAACCTAACGCTAATCCTAACCCTAACCCTAACCCTAACCGTAACCCTATCCGAACCTAACCCTAACCCGCACCCTAACCCTAACCCTAACCCAAACCTAACCTAACCCTAACCCTAACCTAACCCTAAACCTAACCCTAACCTAACCCTAACCGTAAACCTAACCCGATCCCGAACGCTAACGCTAACGAAACCCAAGCCCGAAGCCTAGCTCTAGACGAACCCTCGTCCTAAACCTAACCCCAGACCTAAACGTAACCCTATCCCAAAACCTAACCATAAATCTAACCATAACCCTAACCCTAAACCTAACGCTAATCCAAACCCGAAACCTAATGCAAGTCCTAGTCCAAGCCCTAATCCTAACCTTAACCTGAACCCTAACACTAGCTCGAACCCTAACCCTAGCCCAAGACCTAACCCTAAGCCTAAACCGAACCCTAACCCTAATTCTAACCTTAACCCTAACCCGAACCCTTACCCTAAACCTAAACCTTAACCAAACCCTAAACCTAACCCGAGCCCTAACGCTAGCCCGAACTTTACCCAAGCCCGAAGCCTAGCTCTAGACAAATCCTCGTCCTGAACCTAACCCTAACATTAACCCTAACCCCAACCCTAAACCTAACCCTAACACTAACCCTAACTCTAACCCTAACCTTAACCCGAGCCCTAACCCTAACCCTCACCCTAGCCCTATCCCGAGTCCTAATCCTAATCCAGGCCCAAGCACTAACCCTCACCCTAAACCTAACCTTAACACTTGCACTAACCCTAACCCTCGAGCGAAACCTAACACTAACCCTAATCCTAGCCCAAATCCAAACCCTAACACTAACCATAACCCGAAGCCGAACCATAACCCGAAAACTAACCCTAACCCGAACCCATCCAGAAACCTAACGCTAACCCGAGCGCTAAAACTAATCCTAGCTCTAACTCTAACCCTAAACCTAACCATAACCTTAAACCAAACCCAAACCCGAGCCATAACATTAACCCTAACCGTAACCCGAACACGAAACCTAAACCTAGCCCTAGCCCTCACCCTAAACAAACCACAGCCCTAAACCTACCACTAGCCGTAAGACGAACTCTAAGCCTAACCCTAGCCGTAACCATAACCCAGCACAAGCCAGAACCCGAGCCCGAGCCCTAGACCCAGCCATAACCCTAGCCCTAGCCCTAACCCTTAGCATAACCCTCACCTAACCCTAAACTTAACTGTAACCCTAACCCTAACCCTAACCCTAACCCTAACACTAATCCTAACCCTAAACTTAACTCTAACCCTAACCTTAACCAATACTCAAACCCCAGCCATATCCCTTACCGTCATCCCAACCCTAACCCTAAACCTAGCCCTTGCTCTAACCCGAACCAAAACCCAAACCTTAAATCTAAACCGAGCCCTAACCCTAGCCCTATTCCTAACCCGAACATTAACCCTAACCCTAACCCTAAACCAAAGCTAATCCTAACTCTAACCCTAAAACTAACCCTAACCTTAACCCTAAACATAACCCTAACCCTAACCTCAAACCTAACCCTAATCCTAAGCCTAAGCCAAGCCCTAACACTAACACTAGCCCGAGCCCGAACATAAATTCTAACCCTAGCCCTAGCCCTAAATATAACCATAGCCCTAACACTAAAACTAACCGCAACCCTAACACTTACTTTATCCCAAACCTTAACCCTAACCCTAACTCTAACCCTAACCCTAACCCTCACTCTAACCATAACCCTAAACTTATCCTTAACCATAACCCTAACCCTAACCCTAACCATAATCTAGCCCTAACCCTAACCCTAACCCTAATTCTAACACTAACCCAAACCCTAACACTAAACCTAAACCTAACCCTAACCCTAACCGCAACCCTAGCCCTAACCCTAAACATAGCCCTCACCCTAACCCTAATCCAAACCCTAAACCTAACCAAAACTCTAACGCTAACACTAACCCTAACCCTAACCCTAACTCTAACTCACCATAATCCTAACCCTCACCCTAGTCCCAACCCTAATCCTAGCCCGAACCCGAACCCAAACCCGAAGCCGCAACCTAACCCAAAACCTAGCCCTAACACTAAACGTAAACTTAACGCAACCCCTTGCCCTCACACTACCACTAGCCCTAACACTGACACTGATCCTAACACTAGCCCTAAACCTAACGCACTCCTAGCCATAAACCTAGTCCTCGCCCTCGCCCTGGCTATAACCCTAACATAGCCCTAACCCTAGCCCTAATCCATGCCCGAAACCTAACCCTAGCCCAAACACTAACCCTAACCCTAAGCCTAACATTAACCCTAAACCGAAACCTAACCCTAATCCTAAACCTAAACCTAACTCTAACCCTAATCCTAACCCAAACCCTCACCCTAATCCTAAGCCTAACCCTAACACTAGCCCTAACCCCAACACTATCCCTAACACTAAACCTAATCCGAGCACTATCCCTTGTGCTAAACCTAACCCTAGCGCTAACCCGAGCACTAACCCGAGCCGTAGCCCAAACCGTACAACTAGCCCTAACCCTAACGCGAAACGTAACCCTAGCCCTGACCCTAACCATAAACCTAACCGGAGGCCTAACCCTCGCCCTAGCCTTAGCCCTTGCCCTAACCCTAACCCAACCCAAACCCTAACCCTAACCCTAACCCTAACCCTAACTATATCCAAGCCGGAAGCCAAGCTCAAGACGAACCCTCATCCTAAACCTAACCCTAGACCTGAACGTAACCCTGTCCCTAAACCTAACCATAAATCTAACCATAACCCTAACCCTAAACCTAACGCTAATCCTAACCCGAAACCTAATGCAAGTCCGAGCCCAAGCCCTAATCCTAACCCTAACCCGAACCCGAACACTAGCTCGAACCCTAACCCAGCCCAAGACCTTACCCTAACCCTAAACTTAACCTTAACCCTAACATTAACCCTAACCCGAAACCTAAACCTTATCCAAACCCTAAACCTAACCCGAGCCCTAATGCTAACGCTAACAATACCCAATCCCGAAGCCTAGCTCTAGACGAACCGTCGTCCGAAACCTAACCCTAACATTAAACTTAGCCCTAACCCTAAACCTAACCCTAACACTAACCCAAACTCTAACCCTAACCTTAACCCTAGCCCTAACCCTAACCCTCATCCTAGCCCTATCCCTAGTCCTAACCCTATTCCTGGCCCGAGCACTAACTCTCACACTAACCCTAACCTTAACACTTGCACTAGCCCTAAACCTAGCGCTAAACCCTAACGCTAACCCTAATCCTAGCCCAAACACTAACCCTAACACTAACCGTAACCCGAACCCGAACCATAACCCGAATACTAACCCTAACCCGAACCCATCCCGAACCCTAACCCTAACCCGAGCGCTAAAACTAATCCTAGCCCTAACTCTAACCCTAAACCTAACCATAACCTTAAACCAAACCCAAAGCCTAGCCATAACACTAACCCTAACCCTAAACCTAGCCCGAACACGAAACCTAAACTTAGCCCTAGCCCTAGCCCTCACCCTAATCCAAACCATAGCGCTAACCCTACCACTAGCCGTAACACGAACTCTAATCCGAACCCTAGCTATAACCCTTACCCAGCACAAGCCCGAACCCTAGCCCGAGCCCTAGACCCAGCCATAACCCTAGCCCTTGCCCTAACCCTTAACCTAACACTAACATAACCCTAAACCTAACCCTAACCATAAGCCTAACCCGAGTCCGAGCCCTAACCCGAAACCTACCCCTAACACTCACCCTAACCCTAACTCTAACCCGAACGATAACCCCAAACCTGACCCTAACATTAGCCCTCGCCCGAACCTTGACCATAACCCGAACCCTAACCCTAACCCTAACCCTAACCCGAGCACTAATTTTAACACTAAAGCTACCCTAAACCAAACATTACCCCTAAACCTAACCATAACCCTAACCCTAACCCGAACCGTAACCCTAAAACTAACTCTCGCCCGAAGCCTAAATGTAGACATAGCCCTAGACCTAGCCCAAACCCTAACCATAACCTTCGTCCTCGTCGTAATCCTGATCCTAGCCCGATCCCCAGCATAGCCCTAACACTAAACCTAAACCTAACCCAAACCTTATCTATAATCCTAGCCCTAAATCTAACCCTAACTCTGACCCAAACCCTAAAACTAGCCATAGCCCTAACCTAAAACCTAACCCTAACCCGAGGCCTAAATCTAACCCGAACCCGAACCCTAACTCTAACACTAACCCGAACCCTATCCCTAAACCTAACACGAACCATAACCATAAACCTAACATTAAACCTGACCCTAAACCTCACGCTAAGGCTAAACCTAACCCTAGACCTAAACGTAACCCTATCCCTAAACCTAACCATAAACCTAACCATAACCCTAACCCTAAACCTAACGCTCATCCTAAACCTAACCCTAACCCTAACCCTAACCCTAACCGAACCTAACCCTAACCCTAACTCTAACCGTAACCCTTACGCTAAACCTAACCCTAACCTAGCCCTAGCCCTAACCCAAGCCCTCGCCCTAGATCTAACCCTAACCCTAGCTCTGACCCAAGCCCACATCCTACCTATAGACCTAGCCCGAGTCCAAACCCTAAACCTAACCAAAACTCTAACGCTAACCCTAACCCTAACCCTAACCCTAACTCTAACTCACCATAATCCTAACCCTCACCCGAGTCCCAACCCTAATCCTAGTCCGAACCCGAACCCAAACCCGAAGCCTCAACCAAACCCAAAACCTAGCCTTAACCCTAAACCTAAACCTAACCCAAACCCTTCCCATCACACTACCACTAGCCCTAACACTGACACTGATCCTAACCCTAGCCCTAACCCGAACGCACTCCTAGCCATAAACCTAGTCCTCGCCCTCGCCCTGGCTATAACCCTAACATAGCCCTAACCCTAGCCCTAATCCAAGCCCGACAACTGACCTAGCCCAAACACTAACCCTAACCATAAACCTAACACTAACCCTAAACCGAAACCTAACCCTAATCCTAAACCTAAACCTAACTCTAACCCTAATCCTAACCCTAAACCTCACCCTAATCCTAAGCTTAACCCTAACACTAGCCCTAACCCCAACACTATCCCTAACACTAAATCTAATCCGAGCACTAGCCCTTGCCCTAAACCTAACCCTAGCGCTAACCCGAGCCCTAACCCGAGCCGTAGCCCAACTGTACAACTAGCCCTAACCCTAACGCGAAACGTAACCCTAGCTCTGACCCTAACCATAAACCTAACCGGAGGCCTCACCCTCGCCCTAGCCTTAGCCCTTGCCCTAACCCTAACCCTAACCCAACCCAAACCCTAACCCGAACCCTAACCTTAACCAAAACCTAACGCTAAACCTAAACCTTAATCAAACTCTAAACCTAACCCGATCCCTTACGCTAACCCTAACTATACCCAAGCCCGAAGCCAAGCTCTAGACGAAACCTCATCCTAAACCTCACCCTAGACCTGAACGTAACCCTGTCCCTAAACCTAACCATAAATCTAACCATAACCCGAACCCTAACCCTAATCCTAACTCTAACCCTAACCCTAACCCTAACCCTAACCCTAACCCTAACCCTAACCCTAACCCTAATCTTAACCCGAAACCTAAGGCAAGTCCTAGCCCAAGCTCTAATCCTAACTCTAACCCGAACCCTAACGCTAGCTCGAACCCTAACCCAGCCCAAGACATAACCCTAACCCTAAACCTAACCTTAACCCTAACACTAACCCTAACCCGAAACCTAAACCTTAACCAAACCCTAAACCTAACCCGAGCCCGAATGCTAACCCTAACTATAACCAATCCAGAAGCCTAGCTCTAGACGAATCCTCGTCCTAAACCTAACCCTAACATTAAACTTAGCCCTAACCCTAAACCTAACCCTAACACTAACCCAAACTCTAACCCTAACCTTACCCCTAGCCCTAACCCTAACCCTCATCCTAGCCCTATCCCTAGTCCTAACCCTATTCCTGGCCCGAGCACTAACCCTCACCCTAACCCTAACCTTTACACTTGTACTAGCCCTAAACCTAGCGCTAAACCCTAACGCTAATCCTAATCCTAGCCCAAACCCTAAGCCTAACACTAACCGTAACCCGAACCCGAACCATAATCCGAAAACTAACCCTAACCCGAAGCCATCCCGAAACCCGAACCCTAACCCGAGCGCTAAAACTAATCCTAGCCCTAACTCTAAACCTAAACCTAACCATAACCTTAAACCAAACCCAAAGCCTAGCCATAACACTAACCCTAATCCTAACATTAACCCTAACCCTAAACCTAGCCCTAACACGAAACCTAAACCAACCCTAGCCCGAGCCCTCACCCTAATCCAAACCATAGCGCTAAGCCTACCACTAGCCGTAACACGAACGCTAATCCGAACCCTAGCCATAACCCTTACCCAGCACAAGCCCGAACCCTAGCCCGAGCCCTAGACCCAGCCATAACTCTAGCCCTAGCCCTAACCCTTACACTAACCCTAACCTAACCCTAAACCTAACCCTAACCATAAGCCCAACGCGAGTCTTAGCCCTAACCCTAAACCTACTCCTAACACTCACCCTAACCGTAACTCTAACCCGAACGATAACCCCAGCCCTGATTCTAACATTAGCCCTCGCCCAAACCCTGACCATAACCCGAACCCTAACCCTAACCCTAACCCTAACCCTAACCCTAACCCGAGCACTAACTTTAACACTAAAGCTACCCTAAACCAAACATTACCCCTAAACCTAACCATAACCCCAACCCTAACCCGAACCATAACCCTAAACCTAACTCTCGCCCGAAGCCTAAATGTATACTTAGCCCTAGACCTAGCCCAACCCCTAAACCGAACCTTCCTCCTCGTCCTAACCCTGACCCTAGCCCTATCCCCAGCATAGCCCTAACACTAACCCTAAACCTAACACAAACCTTATCTCTAACCCTAGCCCGAAATCTAACCCTAACTCTAACCCTAACCCTAAAACTAGCCTTAGCCCTAACCTAAAACCTAATCCTAACCCGAGGCCTAAATCTAACCCGAACCCAAACTCTAACTCTAACACTAACCCGAACCCTATCCCTAAACCTAACACTAACCATAACCATAAACCTAACATTAAACCTGACCCTAAACCTCACGTTAAGGCTAAACCTAACCCTAGACGTAAACGTAACCCTATCCCTAAACCTAACCATAAACCTAACCATAACCCTAACCCTAAACCTAATGCTAATCCTAACCCTAACCCTAACACTAGCCCTAACCCTAACCCGAACCGAACCTAACCCTAACCCTAACCCTAACCCCAACCCTAACGCTAACCCTAACAGTTACGCTAAACCTAACCCTAACCTAGCCCTAGCCCTAACCCAAGCCTTCGCCCTAGATCTAACCCTAACCCTAGCTTTGACCCAAGCCCACACCCTAACTATAGACGAAGCCCGAGTCCAAACCCTAAACCTAACCAAAACTCTAACGCTAACCCTAACCCTAACTCTAACTCACCATAATCCTAACCCTCACCCGAGTCCCAAACCTAATCCTAGTCCGAACCCGAACCCAAACCCGAAGCCTCAACCTAACCCAAAACCTAGCCTTAACCCTAACCCTAACCCTAACCCTAACCCTAACCCGTCCCTAACCCTAACCCTAACCCTAACCCAAACCCTAAACCTAAACCTAACCCAACCCCTTGCCCTCACACTACCACTAGCCTGAACACTGACACTGATCCTAACCCTAGCCCTAACCCTAACGCATTGCTAGCCATAAACTTAGTCCTCGCCCTCGCCCTGGCTATAACCATAACATAGCCCTAACCCTAGCCCTAATCCAAGCCCGAAACCTAACCCTAGCCCAAACACTAACCTTAACCCTAAACCTAACACTAACCCTAAACCGAAACCTAACCCTAATCCTAACCCTAAATCTAACTCTAACCCTAATCCTAACCCTAACCCTCACCCTAACCCTAAGCTTAACCCTAACACTAGCCCTAACCCCAACACTATCCCTAACACTAAACCTAATCCGAGCACTAGCCCATGCCCTAAACCTAACCCTAGCGCTAACCCGAGCCCTAACCCGAGCCGTAGCCGAAACCGTACAACTAGCCCTAACCCTAAAGGGAAACATAAACCTAGCCCTGACCCTAACCATAAACCTAACCGGAGGCCTAACCTTCACCCTAGCCTTAGCCCTTGCCCTAACCCTAATCCTAACCCAACCCAAACCCTAACCTTAACCATAACCCTAACCGTAACCCTAACCCAAACCCTAAACCAAACCGAACCCTAACCCTAACCAATACCTAACCCTAAACCTAAACCTTAACCAAACCCTAAACCTAACCCGATCCCTAACGCTAACCCTAACTATACCCAAGCCCGAAGCCAAGCTCTAGACGAACCCTCATCCTAAACCTAACCCTAGACCTGAACGTAATCCTGTCCCTAAACCTAACCATAAAACTAACCATACCCCTAACCATAAACCTAACGCTAATCGTAACCCGAAACCGAATGCAAGTCATAGCCCAAGCCCTAATTCTAACCCTAACCCGAACCCTAACACTAGCTCGAACCCTAACCAAGCCCAAGACCTAACCCAAACCCTAAACCTAACCTTAACACGAACACTAACGCTAACCCTAAACCTAAACCTTAACCAAACCATAAGCATAACCCGAGCCCGAATGCTAACCCTAACTATACCCAAGCCCGAAGCCTAGCTCTAGACGAACCCTCGTCCTAAACCTAACTCTAACATTAAACCTAGCCCTAACCATGAATCTAACCCAAACACTAACGCAGCTCTAACCCTAACCTTAACTCTAGCCCTAACCCTAACCCTCACCCTAGCCCTATCCCGAGTCCTAACCCTAATCCTGACGCGAGCACTAACCCTCACCCTAAGCCTAACCTTAAGACTTGCACTATGCCTAACCCTAGCGCTAAACCCTAACGCTAACCCTAATCCTAGCCCAAACTCTAACCCTAACACTAACCGTAACCCGAACCCGAACAATAACCCGAAAACTAACCCTAACCCGAATCCATTCCGAACCCTAACCCTAACCCGAGCGCTAAAACTAATCCTAGCCCTAACTCTAACCCTAAACCTAACCATAACCTTAAACCAAACCCAAACCCTAGCCATAACACTAACCCTACCCGCAACTCTAACACGAAAACTAAACCCAGCACTAGCCCTAGCCCTCACCCTAATCTAAACCACAGCTCTAAACCTACCACTAGATGTAACACGAACTCTAAGCCTAACCCTAGCCGTAACCCTAACCCAGCACAAGCCAGAACACTAGCCCGAGCCCTAGACCCAGCCATAACCCTAGCCCGATCCCTAACATTTACCCTAACCCTAAACTAACCCTAAACTTAACCCTAACCCTAACCCTAACCCTAACTCTAACCCTAACTATAAACTTAACCCTAACCCTAACCTTAACCAATTCTCAAACCCCAGCCATATCCCTTACCGTCATCCAAAACCTAACCCTAAACCTAGCCCTTATACTAACCCGAACATTAAACCTAACCCTAACCCTAACCCAACGCTAATCCTAACCCTAACCCTAAACCTAACCCTAACCTTAAACCTAAACCTAACCCTAACCCTAACCTCAAAACTAACACTAATCCTAAGCCTAAGACTAGCCCTAACCCTAACACTAGCCCGAGTCCGAACACTAATTTTAACCCTAGCCCTAGCCCTAGCCCTAGCCATAACCCACCACTAGCCCTAACCCTAGCCCTAACCCTAGCCCTAAACATAACCATAGCCCTAACCCTAACACTAACCCTAACCCTAACCCTCACTCTAACCATAACCCTAAACTTATCCTTAACCATAACCCGAACCCTAACCCTCAACCTAACACGAAGTCTAGCCCTAACCCTATCTCTAGCCCTAGCCCTAATCATAAAACTAACCCTCGCCATAACCCGAGCCCTAAACCTAGCAGTAACCCTAACCTAACCCTAATCCTAGCACTAACCTTCACACTAACCCTAACCCTAAACCTAACCCTAACCCTAACCCTAACGCTAAGCCTAGCCCTAACCCTAACCCTAGCCCTAGCCTGAACATTAATTCTAACACTAGCACGAGCCCTAGCCCTAGCCATAACCCAACACTAGCCCTAACGCTAGCCCTAACCCGAGCCCTAAACCTAACCCTAGCCCTAACCCTAACCGTAACCCCAACCCTAACACTTACCTTATCCCAAACCTTAACCCCAACCCTAACTCTAACACTAACCATATCCTTAACACTAACCCTAACCCTAACCCGAATCCTAACACTAAGTCTAGCCCTAACCCTACCTCTAGCCCTAGCCCTAATCATAACACTAACCGTCGCCCTAACCCGAGCCTTAAACCTAGCAGTAACACTAACCTAACACTCCTTCTAGCACTAACCCTAACTCTAATACCAACCTGAACCCTAACCCTAACCCAAGCCTGAACTCTACTTCTAAACCTAACCATAATCCCAACCCTAATCCTAATCTTAACATGACCCCTAACGCGAAACTTAACCCGAATCCGATCCTTAGCCCTAAGCCTAACTTTAACCCTAGCACTAGCCCTCGACCTAACCTTAACCCTATTGCTAACCGTAGATCAAACCCTAACCCGAGCCCTAACCCGAACCTAACACTAACCAAAAATCTAACCCTTACCCTAGCCCTAACCCTAGCTCTAAACCTAACACTAACCCTAGCCCTATATGAGCCCTAACCGTAAACCTAACCCGAACACTAAACCTAACCCTAACACTAACCCTAACCCGAATCGGAACCCTTACCCTAAACCTAACCCTAGCCCTAGCCCTAGCCCTAACCCAAGCCCTAGCCCTAGATCTAACCATAACCCATGCTCTGACCCTAGCCCACACCCTAACTATAGATCTAGCCCGAGTCCAAACCATAAACCTAACCCAAACCCTAACGGTAATCCTAACCCTAACCCTAACCCTAACTCTAATTCACCATAATCCTAACCCTCACCCTAGTCCCAGCCCTAATCCTCGTCCTACCCCGAACCCAAACCCGAAACCTCAACCTAACCCTAAACCTAGCCCTAACCCTAACCCGAAACCTAAACCAACCCCTTGCCCTCACACTACCACTAGCCCTAACACTGACACTAATCCTAACCCTAGCCCTAACCCTAACACTAACCCTAACCCTAACCCTGACACTGATACTAACCCTAGCCCTAACCCTAATGCACTCCTAGCCATAAACCAAGTCCTCGCCCTCGCCCTGGCTATAACCATAACATAGCCCAAACCCTAGCCCTAATCCAAGCCCGAAACCTAACCCTAGCCCAAACACTAACCCTAAGCCTAAACCTAACACTAACCCTAAACCGAAACCTAACCCTAATCCTAACCCTAAACCTAACTCTAACCCTAATTCCAACCCTAACCCTTACTCTAATACTAAGCCTAACCCTAACACTAGCCCTAACCCCAACACTATCCCTAACACTAACCCTAACCCTATCCCTAACCCTCACTCTAACCCTAATCCTCACCCTAACCCTCACTCTAATCATAAGCCTAACCCTAAGACTAGCCCTAACCCTAACACTATCCCTAACACGAAACGTAATCCGAGCACGAGCCCTTGCCCTAAACGTAACCCTTGCGCTAACCCGAGCCCTAACCGGAGCCGGAGCCCAAACCGTACAACTAGCCCGAACCCGAACCCGAAACGTAATCCTAGCCCTAAACCTAACCCTAACCCTAACCCTAACCCTAACCCTAACGCTAAACCTAACCCTAACCCTAACCCTAACCCTAAACATAACCCTAATCCTAAACCTAACCCTAACCCGAACCCTAACCGTAACCCGAACCCTAACCCTAAACCTAACCCTAACCCAAAAGTTAACCCTAACCCTAACCTTAACCAATAATCAAACCCCAGCCAAAACCCTAACCCTAACCCTAAACCTAACCCTAACGATAACCCTAACCCTAACCCTAACCCTAATCCTAATCCTAACCCGAACCCTAACAATAATCCTAACCCTAACCCTAACACGAACCCTAACCCTAACCCTAACCCTATCCCAAACCCTCACGCTAATCCTAACCCTAACCCTAAACCTAACCCAACCCCTTGCCCTCACACTACCACTAGCCCTAACACTGACACTAATCCTAACCCTAGCCCTAACCCTAACACTAACCCTAACCCTGACACTGATCCTAACCCTAGCCCTAACCCTAATGCACTCCTAGCCATAAATCTAGTCCTCGCCCTCGCCCTGGCTATAATCCTAACATAGCCCAAACCCTAGCCCTAATCCAAGCCCGAAACCTAACACTAGCCCAAACACTAACCCTAAGCCTAAACCTAACACGAACCCTAAACCGAAACCTAACCCTAATCCTAACCCTAAACCTAACTCTAACCCTAATTCCAACCCTAACCCTCACTCTAATACTAAGCCTAACCCTAACACTAGCCCTAACCCCAACACTATCCCTAACACTAACCCTAACCCTAACCCTAACCCTAACCCTCACTCTAACCCTAATCCTCACCCTAACCCTCACTCTAATCATAAGCCTAACCCTAAGACTAGCCCTAACCCTAACACTATCCCTAACACGAAACGTAATCCGAGCACGAGCCCTTGCCCGAAACGTAACCCTTGCGCTAACCCGAGCCCTAACCGGAGCCGTAGCCCAAACCGTACAACTAGCCCGAACCCGAACCCGAAACGTAATCCTAGCCCTAAACCTAACCCTAACCCTAACCCTAACCCTAACCCTAACCCTAAACCTAACCCTAACACTAACCCTAACCCTAAACATAACCCTAATCCTAACCCTAACCCTAACCCTAACCCTAACCGTAACCCGAACCCTAACCCTAAACCTAACCCTAACCCTAAAGTTAACCCTAACCCTAACCTTAACCAATAATCAAACCCCAGCCAAAACCCTAACCCTAACCCTAACCCTAACCCTAACGATAACCCTAACCCTAACCCTAACCCTAATCCTAATCCTAACCCGAACCCTAACAATAACCCTAACCCTAACCCTAACCCGAACAATAACCCTAACCCTAACCCTAACCCAAACCCTCACGCTAACCCTAACCCTAACCCTAACTCTAACTCACCATAATCCTAAACGTCACTCTAGTCCCAGCCCTAATTCTAGAACTAACCCGAACCCAAACCCGAATCCTCAACCAAACCTAAACCTAGCCCTAAACCGAGCCCTAACGCGAGCCGTAGCCCAAATCATACAACTAGCCCTAACCCTAACCCGAAACGTAACCCTAGCCCTAACCCTAACCATAACCCTAACCGGAGGCCTAACCTTCGCCCTAGCCTTGGCTCTTGCCCGAACCCTAATTATAAAACCTAACCCGAACCCTAACCATAACCCTACCCCTTACCTTAATCCTAACCTTAACCCTAAACCTAACCCTAACCCTAACCCTAATCCTAACCCAAACACTAACCCTAACCCTAACCCTAACCCTAAACTTAACCCTAACACTAACCTTAACCAATACTCAAACCACAGCCATATCCCTAACCCTCATCCCAACCCTAACCCTAACCCTAACCCTAACGCTAAACATAATCCTAACCCTAACCCTCATCCCAACCCTAACCCTAAACCTAGCCCTTACTCTAACCCTAACCCAAAATCAAACCTTAAACCTAACCCTAACCCTAAACCTAGCCCTAACCCTAGCCCTCTACCGAACGCGAACATTAAACCTAACCCTAACCCGAACCCAATGCTAATCCTAACCCTAACCCTAATCCTAACCCTAACCTTAACCATAAACCTAACACTAACCCGAACCCCAAACCTAACTCTCATCCTAATCCTAAGCCTAGCCTTAATCCTAACCCTAGCCCTAGCCCGAACATTAATTTTAACCCGAGCCCCAGCCAAGCCCTAGCCATAACCCAACACGAGCCCTAACCCTAGCCCTAACCCGAGCCCTAAACCGAACACTAGCCCTAATACTAACCCTAACCCCAACCCTAACACTTGCCTCATCCCAAACCTTAACCCTAACCCTAACACTAACTCTAACCCTAACCCTAACCCTCACCCTAACCATAACCCTAACCATATCCTTAACCCTAAACCTAACCCTAACCCTAATCCTAACACTAAGTCGAATATTAACCTGACCTCTAGCCCTAGCCCTAATCATAAGAACCATCGCCCTAACCCAAGCCTTAAACCTAGCAGTAACTCTAACCTAATCCTAATCCGAGTACTAACCCTAACCCTAACCCTAACACTAACCCTAACCCTAACCCTAACCCTAACCCTAACCCTAACCCTAACCCTAACCCTAACCCTAACCTAACCCTAACCCTAACCCTAACCCTAACCTCAACCTAACCCTAAACCTAGCCCTAACCCTAACCCGAAACCTAAACCAACCCCTTGCCCTCACACTACCACTAGCCCTAACACTGACACTAATCCTAACCCTAGCCCTAACCCTAACACTAACCCTAACCCTAACCCTGACACTGATACTAACCCTAGCCCTAACCCTAATGCACTCCTAGCCATAAACCAAGTCCTCGCCCTCGCCCTGGCTATAACCATAACATAGCCCAAACCCTAGCCCTAATCCAAGCCCAAAACCTAACCCTAGCCCAAACACTAACCCTAAGCCTAAACCTAACACTAACCCTAAACCGAAACCTAACCCTAATCCTAACCCTAAACCTAACTCTAACCCTAATTCCAACCCTAACCCTTACTCTAATACTAAGCCTAACCCTAACACTAGCCCTAACCCCAACACTATCCCTAACACTAACCCTAACCCTAACCCTATCCCTAACCCTCACTCTAACCCTAATCCTCACCCTAACCCTCACTCTAATCATAAGCCTAACCCTAAGACTAGCCCTAACCCTAACACTATCCCTAACACGAAACGTAATCCGAGCACGAGCCCTTGCCCTAAACGTAACCCTTGCGCTAACCCGAGCCCTAACCGGAGCCGGAGCCCAAACCGTACAACTAGCCCGAACCCGAACCCGAAACGTAATCCTAGCCCTAAACCTAACCCTAACCCTAACCCTAACCCTAACGCTAAACCTAACCCTAACCCTAACCCTAACCCTAAACATAACCCTAATCCTAAACCTAACCCTAACCCGAACCCTAACCGTAACCCGAACCCTAACCCTAAACCTAACCCTAACCCAAAAGTTAACCCTAACCCTAACCTTAACCAATAATCAAACCCCAGCCAAAACCCTAACCCTAACCCTAAACCTAACCCTAACGATAACCCTAACCCTAACCCTAACCCTAATCCTAATCCTAACCCGAACCCTAACAATAATCCTAACCCTAACCCTAACACGAACCCTAACCCTAACCCTAACCCTATCCCAAACCCTCACGCTAATCCTAACCCTAACCCTAAACCTAACCCAACCCCTTGCCCTCACACTACCACTAGCCCTAACACTGACACTAATCCTAACCCTAGCCCTAACCCTAACACTAACCCTAACCCTGACACTGATCCTAACCCTAGCCCTAACCCTAATGCACTCCTAGCCATAAATCTAGTCCTCGCCCTCGCCCTGGCTATAATCCTAACATAGCCCAAACCCTAGCCCTAATCCAAGCCCGAAACCTAACACTAGCCCAAACACTAACCCTAAGCCTAAACCTAACACGAACCCTAAACCGAAACCTAACCCTAATCCTAACCCTAAACCTAACTCTAACCCTAATTCCAACCCTAACCCTCACTCTAATACTAAGCCTAACCCTAACACTAGCCCTAACCCCAACACTATCCCTAACACTAACCCTAACCCTAACCCTAACCCTAACCCTCACTCTAACCCTAATCCTCACCCTAACCCTCACTCTAATCATAAGCCTAACCCTAAGACTAGCCCTAACCCTAACACTATCCCTAACACGAAACGTAATCCGAGCACGAGCCCTTGCCCGAAACGTAACCCTTGCGCTAACCCGAGCCCTAACCGGAGCCGTAGCCCAAACCGTACAACTAGCCCGAACCCGAACCCGAAACGTAATCCTAGCCCTAAACCTAACCCTAACCCTAACCCTAACCCTAACCCTAACCCTAAACCTAACCCTAACACTAACCCTAACCCTAAACATAACCCTAATCCTAACCCTAACCCTAACCCTAACCCTAACCGTAACCCGAACCCTAACCCTAAACCTAACCCTAACCCTAAAGTTAACCCTAACCCTAACCTTAACCAATAATCAAACCCCAGCCAAAACCCTAACCCTAACCCTAACCCTAACCCTAACGATAACCCTAACCCTAACCCTAACCCTAATCCTAATCCTAACCCGAACCCTAACAATAACCCTAACCCTAACCCTAACCCGAACAATAACCCTAACCCTAACCCTAACCCAAACCCTCACGCTAACCCTAACCCTAACCCTAACTCTAACTCACCATAATCCTAAACGTCACTCTAGTCCCAGCCCTAATTCTAGAACTAACCCGAACCCAAACCCGAATCCTCAACCAAACCTAAACCTAGCCCTAAACCGAGCCCTAACGCGAGCCGTAGCCCAAATCATACAACTAGCCCTAACCCTAACCCGAAACGTAACCCTAGCCCTAACCCTAACCATAACCCTAACCGGAGGCCTAACCTTCGCCCTAGCCTTGGCTCTTGCCCGAACCCTAATTATAAAACCTAACCCGAACCCTAACCATAACCCTACCCCTTACCTTAATCCTAACCTTAACCCTAAACCTAACCCTAACCCTAACCCTAATCCTAACCCAAACACTAACCCTAACCCTAACCCTAACCCTAAACTTAACCCTAACACTAACCTTAACCAATACTCAAACCACAGCCATATCCCTAACCCTCATCCCAACCCTAACCCTAACCCTAACCCTAACGCTAAACATAATCCTAACCCTAACCCTCATCCCAACCCTAACCCTAAACCTAGCCCTTACTCTAACCCTAACCCAAAATCAAACCTTAAACCTAACCCTAACCCTAAACCTAGCCCTAACCCTAGCCCTCTACCGAACGCGAACATTAAACCTAACCCTAACCCGAACCCAATGCTAATCCTAACCCTAACCCTAATCCTAACCCTAACCTTAACCATAAACCTAACACTAACCCGAACCCCAAACCTAACTCTCATCCTAATCCTAAGCCTAGCCTTAACCCTAACCCTAGCCCTAGCCCGAACATTAATTTTAACCCGAGCCCCAGCCAAGCCCTAGCCATAACCCAACACGAGCCCTAACCCTAGCCCTAACCCGAGCCCTAAACCGAACACTAGCCCTAATACTAACCCTAACCCCAACCCTAACACTTGCCTCATCCCAAACCTTAACCCTAACCCTAACACTAACTCTAACCCTAACCCTAACCCTCACCCTAACCATAACCCTAACCATATCCTTAACCCTAAACCTAACCCGAACCCTAATCCTAACACTAAGTCGAATATTAACCTGACCTCTAGCCCTAGCCCTAATCATAAGAACCATCGCCCTAACCCAAGCCTTAAACCTAGCAGTAACTCTAACCTAATCCTAATCCGAGTACTAACCCTAACCCTAACCCTAACACTAACCCTAACCCTAACCCTAACCCTAACCCTAACCCTAACCCTAACCCTAACCCTAACCCTAACCTAACCCTAACCCTAACCCTAACCCTAACCCTAACCCTAACCCTAACCCTAACCCTAACCCTAACCCTAACCCTAACCCTAACCCTAACCGTAACCTAACCCTAACCCTAACCCTAACCCTAACCCTAACCCTAACCCTAACCTTAACCCTAACCCTAACCCTAACCCTAACCCTAACCCTAACCCTAACCCTAACCCTAACCCTAACCCTAGCCCGAGCTCTACTTCTAAACCTAACCATAATCCCAACCCAATCCTAATCTTAACACGACCCCTAACCCTAAACTTAACCCGAATCCGAACCTTAGCCCTAACCCGAACCCTAACCCTAACCCTAACACTAACCCTAACCCTAACCCTAATCCTAACCCTAACCCTAACGCTAACCCTAACCCTAACACTAACCCTAACTGTAACTCACCATAATCCTAACCCTCACCCAATCCTAGCCCCAATCCTAGTCCTAACCCGAACCCAAACCCGAAGCCTCAACCTAACCCTAAACCAAGCCCTAACCCTAAATCTAAACCTAACCCAACCCCTTGCCCTCACACTACCACTAGCCCTAACACTGACACTGATCCGAAACCTAGCCTAACCCTAATGCACTCCTAGCCAAAAACCTAGTCCTCGCCCTCGCCCTGGCTATAACCCGAACATAGCCCTAACCCTAGCCCTAATCCAAGCCCGAAACCTAACACTAGCCCAAACACTAACCCTAACCCTAAACCTAACACTAACCCTAAACCGAAACCTAACCCTAATCCTAACCCTAAACCTAACTCTAACCCATATCCTAACCCTAACCCTGACCCTAATCCTAAACCTAACCCTAACACTAGCCCTAACCCTAACACTATCCCTAACACTAAACATAATCCGAGCACGAGCCCTTGCCCTAAACCTAACCCTAGCGCTAACCCGAGCCCTAACCTGAGCCGAAGCACAAACCGTACAACTAGCCCTAACCCTAACCCGAAACGTAACCCTAGCACTAACCCTTACCATAACCCTACCCGGAGGCCTAACCCTCGCCCTAGCCCTAACTCTAAACCTAACCCTAACCCTAACCCTAACCCGAGCCCAAACCGTACAACTAGCCCTTGCCCTAACACTAAGCGTAAACCTAACCCTAGCCCTAAAACTAACCCAAACTCTAATCCTAACCCTAACCCTAACCAGAACCCGAACCCTAACACTGGCTCGAATCCTAACCCTAGCCCAAGACCTAACCCTAACCCTAAACCTAACCCTAACCCTAATCCTAACGTTAACCCTAACATTAACGCTAACCCTAACCCTTACTGGAACCATAACCCTATAATAACCCTAGCCCTAAGCCCAATCCTAACCGAAACGCAAACCGTAAAACTAACCCGAGTCCTAACCCTATTCCTAATCTTAACCATAACCCAAATGTAACCCGAACTCTAACCCTAACACTAACCCTAAACCTAACCCTAACATAACCTTATTCCTAACCCCAACCCTAACACTTACCTTATCCCAAACCTTAACACTAACTCTAACCCTAACACTAACCCTAACCCTAACCCTAAACCTAACCCTAACCCTAACCATAACCCTAACCCTAACCCTAACACTAACCCTAACCCTAATCCTAACACTAAGTCTAGCCCTAACGCGACCTCTAGCCCGAGCCCTAATCATAACTCTAACCCTTGCCCTAGCCCTCGCCTATAACCTAGCAGTAACCCTAACCTAACCCTAATCCTAGCACTCTTGCTCTCTCCCCTACACACACTCGTACTCTCTCGCGCTCTCTCTCTCTCCTACACACTGTCTCTCCCTCTCTCTCCCTTACACCTTATCTCGCTCTCTATCTCTCTCTCCAACCTACACCCCCTCTCTGCCTCTCTTTCTAACTCTGTCCCCTACACCACTCTCCCTCTCTTCCCTACACCCTCTCTCAATCTCTCTCTCTCCATTAGACCCTCTCTCTCTCCCTCTCTCTCTCTGTCCCCACACCCTCTCTTTCCATCTACTACACCCTCTCTCCCTCTTTATCTCTCCCCTTTACTTTCTCTCTCTCTCTCTTTCTTGCTCACTCCCCTACACACACACGGCCGCTCCCTCATGGTCTCTCTCTCTCCTACACCCTCTCTCTCTCTATCTATCTTGTGTCTCCACTGCACACACCACCTCTCTCTCTCCCTCTCTCCCTCTCTCTGCCGTACACCCTCTCTCTCTCTCCTTCTCCACTACATACTTTCTCTCTCATCCTCTCTCCTCTCTCCTCTCCAGCCTCTCTCTCACTCTCTCCCCAACAACTTCTCTCTCTCTCGCTCTCTCCTCTATAACCTCTCTCTCTCTCACTCTCTCTGTTACTCTCTCTACCAAACCCTCGCTCTCTCTCTATCTACACCCTCTTTCTCTTCCCCCTATACCCTCCCTCTCACTCTCCTTCCTCTCTCCCCTACACACACACACGTACTCTCTCGCGCTCTCTCTCCCTCTCCTAGACCCTGTCTCTCCCTCTCTCTCCCCTTCACCTTCTCTTTCTCTCTATCGCTCTCGCCACCCTACACCCCTCTCTGCCTGTCTTTCTATCTCTGTCCCCTACACCATCTCTCCCTCCCTCCCCTACACCCTCACTCAATCTCTCTCTCTCCATTAGACCCTCTCTCCCCCTCTCTCTCTCTGTCCCTACATCCTCTCTCTCAATCTCCTACACCCTCTCTCCCTCTTTATCTCTCCCCTTTACTTTCTCTCTCTCTCTCTCTCTCTCTCTTTCTTGCTCACTCCCCTACACACACACAGCCGCTCCCTCATGGTCTCTCTCTCCTACACCCTCGCCTACAGTATCCATCTTTCTCTCTCCCCCTCTCTCTCCCTCTCTCCCCTACACCCAACTCTCTCTCTCTCCCCTGCACCCTCACTTTCTATCTCTCTCTCTATCTCTCTCTCCCCTACACCTTCTCTCTCTCTCTCTATCTATCTATCTATCTATCTATCTATCTATCTATCTATCTATCTATCTATCTATCTATCTATCTATCTATCTATCTATCTATCTATCTATCTATCTATCTATCTGTCGCACCTACACAACCCCCCTCACTCTCTGCCACCTACACCATCTCTCTCTCTCTTACTCCTACGCCTTCACACTCTTTCTCGGTCTCTCTCTCTCTCTCCTATACACTTTCTCGATCTCTCTTCCCTTTTCTGCTCTCTATCTCTATCTGTGTCTCCCCTACAGACATCAACCTCTCCCTCTTACTCTCCTTCTCTCTCTCTCGTACACCCTCTATCTCTCCTCTCTTCCCTAAGCTCTCTCTCTCTCTCTCCACTACACACTCTCTCGCTCTCTCTATCACTCTCTGTCCCACTCTCTCCCCAAAACAATCTCTTTCTCTCTCTGTCTCTCTCCCTCTCGCGCACCTACACCCTCGCTCTCTCTCCACCCCTACACCCCCTCTCAATCTCTCTCTCTCTCTCGCTCTCTTCCCTACAGTTCTCTCTCTTTCACTCTCTCTCTCTCCATCTCGCTCTCTTTCTCTCTTTCCCGTACACCCCTCTCTCTCGCTCTCTCTTCCCTCTCTCTCTCTCTCATTCAACCTACCGCCTATGCTCCCCCTCTCTATCTCTCCCCTATACCCGTTCTATCTGTCTCTCTCTCTCTGACCTGCACCCTCTCTCTCTCTCTTTCTTTCTCCACTACACTCATTCTTTCTCCCTCTCTCTCTTTCTCTCTCTCACATTTCTCTCTCCACTGCAGCACCAATCTCTCTCGCTCTCTCCCCTACGCCATCTCACTTTCTCTCTCTCCTCTACTCTCTCTCTCTCGCTTTCTTCCCTACATCCTCCCTCTCTCTCTCTCTCTCGGTCTGTCTCTCTCTCCTATACCACTGCTCTCTCTCCCCTACACTCTCTCTCTCTCTCTCTCTTTCTCTCTCTCGCTCTCTCCCCCTCTTTCTCTCTCTCCCTCTCTCCTCTCTCCCCTACATCCACCCTCTCTGTCTCGCTTTCCTCTCTCCCCTACGTCGTCTTTCCCTCTCCCTCTTGCTCCCACTCACCCCTACACCCCTACACTTTCTC
>NC_091984.1:153025077-153027577 GCF_044704955.1 Pristiophorus japonicus | reverse complement strand
CTCCCTCTCTCTCTCTCTCTGTCCATGCGACGACAGTTCATACACCAAAACGCCACCAATGATGATGAGGATTTTATTAAACGGTATCCCAGTACGCATGGAGCTGGACACTGGGTCCAGCCAGTCACTCATGGGCGTTCAGCAATTTGAGAAGCTATGGCCACTTAAAGCCAATAGACCCAAATTAGCAAGTATTGAGACACAATTACGGACTTACACTAAATAAATCATTCCGGTGATCGGCTGTGCAATGTTGGCTGTCACACACAATGGGTTTGTGAATCGGCTGCTGCTCTGCATTGTCCTGGGCAATGGTCCCGCACTGTTGGCGAGGAGCTGGTTAGCCGAGATCAACTGAAAATGGGGGGATGTTCACGCAATGTCATCTGTGGAGCGAACCTCGTGCTCACAAGTCCTACAACAATTCGATTCACTATTCCAGCCTGGAGGCGGGACTTTCAAAGGCACCAAAGTAGTGATACACATCACTCCCGACACCAGGCCAGTGCACCACAACGCCAGAGCGGTGCCATATATGATGCGAGAAAAAAATCAAGTGCGAATTGTACCAGCTGTTGTGAGAGGGCATCATCTCGCCTGTTGAATTCAGCGACTGGGCGAGCCCCATCGTTCAAGTCCTGAAAGCGGATGGCTCTGTCAGGATCTGTGGCGACTACAAGGCCACCATCAATCGGGTGTCCCTACAAGATCAATACCCGCTCCCGAGAGCGGAGGACCTCTTCACCACGCTGGCAGGTGGCAAGCTGTTCACCAAGTTGGACCTCACTTCAGCCTATATGACCCAGGAACTAGCCGATGAGTCTAAACTATTGACAACCATCACCACGCACAAGGGACTGTTCATTTATAAAAGGTGCCCATTTGACATTTGATCAGCGGCCGCGATTTTTCAACGAAACGTGAAAAGCCTGCTTAAATCCATTCCTGGAACGATCGTGTTCCAGGACGACATTCTATTACGGATCTAGAAACCGTGGAACACCTTCACAACCTGGAGGAGGTGCTACGCCGACTGGCCCAGTTAGGCCTGCGACTCAAGAAGTCTAAATGTGTATTTTTAGCTCCTGAGGTTGAATTTCTGGGCAGGAGGGTTGCTGCAGATTGGATTCGGCCCACCGAATTCAAAACAGAGGCGATTCGATGAGCATCCAGGTCCTGCAATACATTAGAGTTGCGTTCATTTCTGGGACTGTTGAACGATTTCAGGAACTTTCTGCCGAATTTGAGCACGTTGTTGGAGTTGCTACACGCGCTCCTGCCTAAGGCTTGCGATTTGTTTTGGGGGACTTTCAGGAACGGGCTTTTGATCAGGCGCGAAACCTACTTTGTTCAAACAAGTTGTTGATCCTGTACGACCGCTGTGAAAAAATTGGTTCTGACATGTGTTGCATCATCCTATGGGGTTGGGTGCGTGTTGCAGCAGGGCAATGCTGAGGGTCAACTACAAACTGGCTTATGCCTCCAGGTCGCTCTCTCCCCGACTCCCTCTCTCGCTCCGTCTCTCTCTCTCTCTCTCTCTCTCTCTCTCCTACTCCCTTTCTCTCACTCTCTCCCCTATACACATTCTCTCTCTCTTTCTCACCCTTACACAAAAACACACTCTCTCTCTCTCTCTATCTATATCTGGCTATCGATCTATCTATCTCTCTATCTATTTATCTATGTCTTCTCATTCTCTCTCCCCTACACACCCTCCCTCTCCTTCTCTTTCTCTCTCCCCTATAACCTCTCCCTCAGTCTCTCTCTCCACTACACACTCACACAATCTCTCTCTCTCTCCCCCGACATCCTCTCTCTCTCTCTTGCTCTCTCTTCGACACGCCATCCTGCTCTCTCCCCGACATCCTCTTTCTCTCTCTCCCTCTATCTCCCCTACACAGACAGGATGATTCTCTCGCTCTCTGTCTATCTCCCCTACTCACTCTCCCTCTCTCTTTCACTCTCCATCTCTCTCCCTCTCTTTCCCATACAGCCGCTCTCACTCGCTCTCGATCTCACTCTCTCTCTCTCTCTCCTACACACTTTCTCTCTCTCTCCCCGACACACACCCTCTCTCTCTTTCCCATCCCCACACAGACTGTCTTTCTCTCAATCTCTACCTATCTCTATCTATCTATCTCTTTCTCACTCTCTCTCCCCTACACACCCTCCCTCTCAATCTCCTATCTCTCTTATACCCTCTCCATCACTCTCTCTCTCCCCTTCACACACTCACTCTCTCTCTCTCCCTCTCTCTCTCTTTCTCTTTCTCTCCCCTACACACTCTCAACCTCTCTCTCTGTGTTTCTCTTTCCACTGCACCCTCTCTCTCTCTCTCTCTCTCTCTCTCTCTCTTTAACCCCCCTCTCTCTCTCACTCTCTCTCTCGTTCTCTCTCACTCTCTCGCTCTCTCTCTACCCTCTACATCCCCTTTCTCTATTTCATCCCCTACATCCTCTCTCTCTCTCTCTCTCTCTCTCTCTCTCTCTCTCTCTCTCTC